>NC_056747.1:1253581092-1253708592 GCF_019279795.1 Protopterus annectens
AGATAGAGCAGCGCTTCATCTCCTTTGCTTCAGGGAGGGGTTGGCTGTAGCTAAACAAATGCTGCCCACATGAGCTGATGGATGCACCAATCAGCTTAACACACTGAGAAATTTGCCAGGCAAAAGTCAGTTCCACGAGAGATGTGGTTGGTTCTAGTGACTGTATCAAGAATATGTCCATTGTGGATATTCACTGCCATGGCCCCATGCTCATCAGGTAACACCTGAGCAATGGCTCCACTGGCAAGCTTTTTGTCATTTCGTGATTCAGCTTTGACATTCTCCTTTTTGCTTTGTCCAGCTCCTGTTAATTGAGAAGTTTGCTACAGTGAATTCTTCCCACCAGGTACTCACATCTCCTGGCAGCTGATAACGACAGGTAAGTACTCAGCATATCAGATGCTCTTTGATGGGAGATCACCTCAACAGCTGCATTTACCCTCTCACCTGTGTGTGTGTTTGTGTTTTATCATTTTATTAAGGATCTTTTTTCTTCATATAGTTCAAACCATCAAAAACAGCATCATATTTCATCATTAGAGTCAAAAAGAAGCATCAATCAATAATACAATGAGTAATAGTAACACAGATAACATGAATACAAGTGATTAGAGGTATAAAACCAGTACAAAACATGAAAGGAAATATTCACCCTGTCCACTCAATACCCTTACAACTACATCAGGATCTATCTGTGTATCATATTCTGTTCATTGTATGATACAGTACAATCCAGCACAGGTATTCTAAACAATATGAACATCTGCCATATCTTCTTGTGACCACAATATAGCCCATTCTGAAATGTTTACCATGTTATCTTTCCATACCTGACTGGAAGAGGATTGGTTTTATCCTTGTAACATTAAAAACTATAGAATAACATTATACCAGTAGCTTAAAATCCCAGCTATGTTTTAAGTCTGCTATCCCTCTGTGTTTGAACAAACCCTCTATCCACTAACTTCAAAATCTATTACTCCCACTTCTTCTTAGTTCCAAATTAAACAAAAGACTTTTGTATCATACTAGACCAAATGAACATTAATAATCCTACCAAGTGTATCAGGTTCTATAATGGGACGCCCCAGGAGTACCATGCTGCCACAGGACATTTGAATGGTATCCATTAGACATGATGAGTACTTTCTGCCACATCAATGTATAGAGTGTGCACTCATTCCTGATGGGTAGCAAGTTCATAACAGAATGCTAACCTTTCATCAGTCCTCTATATCCACAGTGTTTACTAAAATGACAGCCTTGGCAGCAGAGATCATACATGAAAGGTGCCTCCATTTGTTCTAGTCAGAATTATCAAAAGGTGAGAATAAAACTCATTGCTTCTTTACAAAAGAAGGTCAGCTTCTATAATTCATTCATCAGTAATGTCTGGGCCTCTCCCAAGACCTGTACAGAGGCTGTCTGGTCCCATGAACAAATATTTTTCATGGGGAGAGGCTAAATTAATAAGCCTAGGAAGTAGTCACCTACAACCATGCTGAGAATCTAGTGGTCCTTTAATGGCTCTCCAGGCCACTCCAACCCTGGATAATAATCAGAACTTCTCCCAAGGAATGCGTAGAGACACACTACACCAGTGAGAGGCAGGACTGCCTAATGTCTGGAGCCATCCTCATTCTAATCCATAAAGCAGGGCCAGAACCTGGACAGCTAAGACAAGCAGTTGAAGGATCTAAGCTTCAATATGGCAGAGATGAGCATCACCTTGCTCATCCTTTCAAAGCTTCAGGCAGTTTGCCCAGCTGTAAACTGCAAAGGTGTTGCCATATCAGGACCTATCTGTGATAACAAGGTCACACACAAGTCTGCTAAATTTAAGATGATAATACAGGATATTACTCAGTCTGCTGGGGGGCCTGTTGATGACAGCTGCCTCCTAGAGAACAGAGGAAGCAGTATCTGGATGCTTCAGACTGCAAAAGTTGTATCTATCATGACAGGCAACATGGGTAGAAAGACAAAGGGCTTCTACTCTTTCTTGTTGGGCTGACTGTGAAGAAAATGGAACACTGTCATCTGTGTTAGCATGTCTGACAGCAAAGTTGTGTACTTCTCAGATTAACTTGTATTGTATGCCAGCATGGCTAATTGTGAAAATGTAAATACGTTTTTAAAAATGTTGAGTACCTCCCTACTTATGCAAAATGTTTAAAGAATCTGTCAGTGTTTTGACACATTTCTAATTGCACGTTTGTGAGGGAGATTCTAAAAATTCAAACTGTCTGTAGAGAATCAGCTGAACAGTAGGTGATGCCATTAGAATGTTACTGGTTGCTAGGTGATTATTTGAACAGTTGATTAACAGGAAAAATAACTTTTTTAAACAGCTGTTCTTTTTTAAAATAAGACAGTTGAGACTGTTAAGCTGAGCAGTTTGTTAAGAGCAGCTGTTAGTTGAGAGTTAAAGTCAGTTACAGTGCCGTGCAGAAGATACCTGGAAAAAGGACTCAGCTGTTATGTTTTAGCTTAGAGTAGAGGCAGTATTCTCTAGTTAGATTAGGAAACTAGTTATTTAGATAGAGGTTTTCTAAGATGATGGATTTCTATCCTACAGTTTAATTTTATGTTTTTGGTGTGAATTTTGGTGTTTACTGAAAGTTATTGATTTACATTCTTGTAATCGTACTTATTATTAAATGTATTTCATTACTTTACATTGTGGCTGGACAATCAGTGTATTCTTTAGAGATTAGAGTGTTTATACCTGTTTGATACTCCTCAGGTCACCTTGAATGCCTGGCTGCTTCTGGTCATAGCTATCATTTATTTTGATATTTAATTTTTTAATAATTGATCACCCTTTGAAGAGTGTGTAGACCTGTCTGACTCTGATGGAAGCATTACCATTTGTGTTTGGGGTGGACACAGCTGGAAATCTGCATCAGGCTTCCCGTAAGTGTTTGAGTGTGTGAAATTTAAATTTCTTTTGAGTATGAGTGAGTCAGAGGTCTTAAACTGGAATACATTGCTCTGAAGTGAATAATAAGAGAGATTATATTTGAGGTGAACAGAGGTATATAGTCCAGTTCCAGGAAAACAGAGCATGTTCCTGTTGTGCTCTTAAAGGAAATTGTGGAATTTTACTCTTGTGTGCTCTGTGCTCTGGTGTCTTTCCATGATGCTCTCACACTGGAGTCATTGGTGAGGATTGAGGCTCCTTAGTTACTGAGCCGGGATTTAAGTGGGGGTTGTTACATTTATTGTTGGCAGTTGGGTGGAATTATTAACTGGAAGTCACATTAATTGGTACCAGCGGTGTGGGATTTTTAATTGGATTCCAGTAGCCCATGGGTAGTTGTCATTAAGGTGTACACTCTTGACAGCCACAAAATAAACATTCAGAATTTCAATCCACCACAGTTTTATTTATGTTTTTGGTTAGATTGTCAAGGATAGCAGGCAAGGTTGTCAGCAGAAGATTTTAGCAAGCTGACAATGATCCAGTTGGCTAAGCAGTATGAAGCCAGATGATTGCTGTATGCCAACCTGACCAAGGAAGCAATGATTTTAGCCTTGGTTGCAGCCAGAGCTTAGACCAGCCATTCGGAGGATATCCAGTTTGGTGTTGGTGATGTGTAGACTGCAGAGACAGGACATTCCACCTTTTCTTCAGATCACCTGAGACGCTGTCTAGAATTAAGGAGACTGGAACTGGAGACTGGAGGGTGAGAAGAAACAGCAACAATGTGAACTAGAAGCCAACTGATGGAAAGTTGAGGAAAGAATACAATGTCTTGAACTAGAATCAGCACACAGACTGAGATATTTAGAAGCCGAGGCAAACAAGAGACAGTGCTGGCATGAAGTGGAGCTTCTTACCCTTCAAGTGGGTCATGGAGGTAATAGGGAGGGGAATAACCAGACCCCAGAAGCTGTAAAGGTCAGTAAACCTTTTCCTCAGTACAGGGATGGGGGTGACTTTGATAGTTTTAGTCATATCTTTGAGAGGGTATGTAGACAATATGATGCTGGTCGTGAGCTCTGGGTATGACTCCTGACTCCCTTACTCTATGGTAAAAATGCTCAGGCTGTAGCAAAGTTAAATGATGTAGATTGTGTGAATTATGACAAAGTGAAATGTTGCTTCCTTGTTTGACTCTTCAAACTTACAACTGACACCTATAGAAAAAAGATTTGTGAAATCAGATGCAAGGCAGATGAAAATGTATATGATTATATTGCTGACTTAAGTACTTACTTTCACAGATAGGTGAGTGGGTGTCAAATCACCACTTTTAAGGGACTGCCAGACCTTTTGGTGAAGGAACAAGCTCTCAGTACTTTGCCTGATGACACAAGAGTCTGGTTAATAGACCGTGAGTGTAACTCTGCAGA
Source organism: Protopterus annectens (assembly GCF_019279795.1). Taxonomy (NCBI): domain Eukaryota; kingdom Metazoa; phylum Chordata; order Ceratodontiformes; family Protopteridae; genus Protopterus; species Protopterus annectens. The sequence continues at coordinate 1,253,585,452 of NC_056747.1, forward strand.
AGAGTTGGGGAAAAAGTGGATCTCTACTTGGCAAGCAGAGAACCACTGCATAAGAAAGGGATACCCAGTGCTGCACATGGGCATATGGGAACCCATGGGGACAGTCTAAACCACTCCAACAGAGTACACCAGTAATGGGGGAAACTACTAATCCAAGTGCACAGATAAGAATTAGATGTTTCAAGTGAAACCAGAGGGGACACACAGCAGCCAAATGTCCATTGAGGCAAGGCGAAAAACAGAAGGTGAGGGAGCTAGTAATTGTGGATCACAAACTGCCAGTGGTGAGTTGTTTAGAAACAACTGAGTTGACAAATTATCACCAAAATTTATATCCTATCTTAGTAGAACATAAGCAGGTAACTGCTAAGAGGGATACAGATTCTGATATAACCATTTTGAGGCCTGTAGTGGTTAGAGAAGAGCAGGATCTACTTGGGCAGTCCACTCCAGTCAGAGCATTGAGAGGGACCCCATTCCAAATACTTTTGGCTAGGATTCATCTTGACTGGTAGGGTGCAACAGGAAGCAAGCAAATAAGTGTGTTTGAGGATATTCCTGCAGATGTCCTGATAGGGAATGACATTGATGATGCTGGACCTTGTGTACATACAGTGACATGCAGTCAGGCTTGAGGAAAGGCATGTAGGTCCAGTAATTTGGGAGAGACCCAGAAAGATCTCATATCTGAAGTTGGGACTGTTACAGAGAAGGTGCCATCTGGCAGCAGTAAGTCTGAATGTGATCCACAGCTGCTGGGAGGTACTGATGTTCCCTTGGACACAGTGACTGCAAGGACAGAGGTGAGTGGTGGTACCCAGAGTGAAAGCGAGGTGCAGCTGTCAGAAGTGACTATGCTTCCTGTGGAAGGGAAGCTTGTGTTTGAGAATATTCCTGCAGATGTTCTGATAGGGAATGGCTGTGATGAAGCAGTGCCTTGTTTGCATGCAGTGACATATAGTCAGGATCTGGTGGCCTGGGGGGGGGGGACAGACAGATCTCATACCTGAAGCTAGGACTGGTGTGGTGTTTTTTTCAGAGAAGGAGCTATCCTGCAGCAGTAAGTCTGAAAGTGAGATACAGCTACTGGGAGGTACTGATATTCCCTTGGACATGGTGACTGCAAGGCTGGAGGGGAGTGATAGTACCCAGGTTGACAGTGAAGCACAACTGTCAGAAGTTACTAAGCTTCCTGTGGAAGGGGAGCTTGGGAGGATCACAAATGTAGAGCTGAGAAAGGCTCAACTTATGCACCCTGCATTACAGAGCTTGAGGGAGATGGCTAAGGAATCACCCGAGGCTCAAGGAAGAGGGGAGTCTGTATACAGGAACAAGGATTTGTTGTATAAAGGGTGGACTCCTGGAACTGGGCTAGAAGGTGAAGTAGTATGGCAGTTGATAGAGCCCAGAGCCTACCATTTGCCACTTCTAGCTAAAGTTCCTAATATTCCTTTTGCAGGTGATACTGATGTAGAAAAGGTGACAAATGCTCTGCTAGAAATATTCAGTAGAGAAGGTTTTTCACAGGAAATACTGACCAAGTTGCCAACTTCATGTCAGACCTGCTGACTTGTCTGTAGAAGTGTTGTGGGGTGAAACATGTAAAGATCACCCCCTACTATCCACAGACTAATGGGCTTGTGGAGAGGTTAAACTCTACATTGAAGACTATGCTACGGGATTTGCAGACCAACGTGTTAGGGAGGTCTTGGATAGATTACGTAGGGTAGGATTAACCATTAAACCCAGTAAGTGTCAAGTGGGTATGGCAGAGGTCACTTACTTAGAGTAGAGAGTGGGAAAATTAGGCCAGAACCTGTCAAGGTGGAAACTATTCAAGAGTGGCCAAATTCCTGTTACTAACAAACAAGTGAGAGCATTTTTAGGGACAGCGGGGTACTATAGAAAATTTGTGCCCAATTACAGTATCATAGCTGCACCCTTACCGACCTAATTAGGAAGAATAAACCGGACAAGGTAGTGTGGACCACAGATTGTGAACAGGGTTTCAAAAACTTAAAAGAGTTTTTGGGAGATCTTCCTGTGTTAGCCAGCCCATATTACAATAAAGAATTTACTGTACAGGTAGATGCTTCAAATTATGGGGTGGGTGCTGTACATAGCCAAGTTTCTGCAGAAGGAGAAGAGCACCCAGTGGTATATCTGAGGCATAGACTCCAACCTAGAGAAACGTGTTATGCAACAGTTGAGAAAATGTGTTTGGCCATAGTGTGGGCAATGCAAAAATTGCAGCCCTATCTTTATAGGTTCATAGGTTCATACTAGGCTATCTGCCCGAGGGCATTTATAAGCCTAGCCCATAGTTTTGTGGCTTACGCCACCCCTTTAGTTTGGAGAAACTATGCCCATTATTTTGCTGTGCCTCTGTCGAGCAGTGACACTGAGGTAACCCCTGGGGTGTATCTGCGATCTCCCATCCATTGGTCAAGATTCCTCTTGAACAAGGCCAGCGAGGTGCTCTGCCTCACATAAACCGGGATTTTGTTCCACAGCATAGGGAGTCTTTGGGTGATGAATCTATCCCTCCAGCACGTCCTATTAATAACCGTGTCGAGGTTTAAGTCTCCCGCCCTTGTGGCTCTGAGGGATCTAGATTTTTTGAGATGAAGCATGTTCATCAAATCTGGGTTTGACATGGCCTTGTATGTCAGGCATAGGTCACCTCTGAGCAAGCGGTAAGCAACTGAATATAACTGGAGTTCTTTCAGTCGGGCAGCATAAGACAGATTTTTGAGACCCTTTATCCTTTTGGTGAGGAACTTTTGTGGCCTCTCCAGCTGCTGCAAGTGTCGGGTCAGATACATTCCGAGTGGGGCATTGTACTCGATCATTGGTCTGATGAGTGATGAGTATAGGGAGACTATGACTTCCCTTGATCTAGATGTGAATCCCTTCATGATAAGGTGGGCAATGTAGAAGGTCTTCCTAACTACTTTAGCAATATGAGTGTCGAATGAAAGGCTACTGTCAACCTGGGTTCTCAGGTCCCTAATAACTTCTTCTGTGTTCAGGGGATTGCCACCTATATGGTAGCTAGGGGTAACCTTATTTTTCCCGAAGGGTATGACTATGCATTTCTTGGCATTTAACTTTAGGCCATGGCTCTGGCACCAGTTATCCGTTTCTGTGAGACCCTTCTGAAGGATATCTGTGTCGGATGTGTTTTCAACTACGGCCCAGTTTGCAGTCATCTGCAAACTTTGTCAGCCATAACCCTCCTGTGTTTGCTTGTACTTCAGAAAAGTAGATGCCAAACAAGAGTGGGCCCAGGACTGAGCCCTGTGGGACACCACTTGTGACAGGCTTTGAGTCTGACATGGCGCCAGCAACTCTGACCCTGTGGGTTCTGTCACTCAGCCAGTTTGCAACCCATCTTGTAATGTATGGGTTTACATTTAAGTTGATGAGTTTTTCAATGATACCCGAGTGAGGTATTGTATCAAAAGCCTTCGCCAGGTCTAGGTAGGCTGTATGGACTGCCTTTCCCTCGTCAATAGCCTTGGTGACTGTTTCAAAAAAGTCAACCAAGTTTAGAAGGCATGATCTGCCTTTGACAAAGCCAAACTGGGTTGGATCCAAAGTCTGCAAGTTCCCTATGTCTTTATTTATGAGATCCATTACGATCCATGGCTTTGCAGATAAGGCTTGTCAAACTAATGGGACGGTAATTTCCAGGGTCGGTGGAGGCACCGCCTTTGTGGAGTGGGACCACAGTCACTGTCGCCACTCCTGGAGTGCGATCCGGAGGTGAGACTAAGATTAAACAGCTGTCCTAACTGTGGGTTTAATTCCTCGTTGAGTTCATGGAGCACACAGCCGGGGACACCATCAGGTCCCATGGATGCTGTGTTCTTTGCCTTGGAGAGAGCAGTTCTCACCTGGGCGTTAGAGATGTTTGGGGGGCTACAATCATTTGGTATAGATATCTCTCCTTTAGGGGGGGGAGGGGGGGGAGAAAGTTGCACTGAACCTTTCAGCCAGTATGTTGGCAATGTCTGTAGGATCAGTAATCTTCACATCATTTTGAACTAATTCTGAGCATATCTGGGAGTTTCCTCCTAGGTTTCTGACATAGCTAAAGAATGCCTTATGGTTGTCTTTAGAGTCCTTAGCTATTTTTTTCTCAAAATTAGCTTTGGATGATTTTATGAGAGCTCTTAGCTTTTTACTTATAGTGATCAGCGGTGTCTTACCTTGTAAGGATTTTGCTCTATCTTGTAGTAGCTTTCTCCTTTTGTTGTAGAGTTTGTTTATGGCTGGGGTCCACCAGACTGGATGCTTGCCTTTGGTACAAAGAGTTTTTGTTTTGCTTGGGATTGCCTGATCCATGCAGCCCTGCAGGTGCTGGTAGAAGGCATTTGTAAGTGATTCAGCGGTTTGAGTAATGTTAACCGCCGGCTCAGGGCCCTTAAAGGAGACGACACTAGTCTTTAGAAGTGAGAAGTCGGCTTTCGAGAAGTTCTTTACTGTGGTCTTTTTCATTTCGGGTGGGGGCGGGATGAGGACCTCCAGCGAGATTAGTTTGTGATCAGATCTCACCAGTGAGGGGTATACTTCTGGCGTTGAACATTGTGCTCCCATGTTCGTGATGATGAGATCAAGTATGTTTTCTCTTCTTGTGGGGATGGTGACTAGTTGTTCCATGGCATTTGAGTTTATGAATTCCAGGAACTTTTGGGCTAGAGTGTTTGGGCTTGAGTAGTGTTCCCAGTCTATATTAGGGTAGTTGAAGTCACCTAGTATGATGGTGTTCGGAGATACATTTATCCCCTCCAGTGTTTTCAGGAAGGCCATATGAGGTTCCTGAGTTTGCAAGGGTGGCCTGTAACATGCTACAAATTGCAGAGCAGCCTTGCCTATGGTTAATTGCACCTGGATGGTTTCCGATGCATCGTGCGATGCCACCAATCTTGAGGTGTGGGTGTCCTTGATGAATATGGATACCCCTCCTCCTTTCTTGGTATGAGAGAAAATTCACTGTACTCACAGATCATAACCCTTTAACATGGCTTAACAGGGTCAGTAAGCAAAATGCCAAGTTACTGAGGTGGAGTCTAGGATTGCAAGTATTTGATATGACCATACAACATCACAGTGGGGTTAATAATGCCAGTGCAGATGGCTTGTCCAGGAGAGGAGTGGGTTAATATTCCCAGAGACCCGTTTTTCTAAAGCATCGGTTTTCAAGGGTCACTTGAAAATAGTGTTTATTTATAACATAGGGAGGGGAGCTGTGTGAAGAAAATGAAACACTGTCAACTGTGTTAGCATGTCTGGCAAGAAATTTGTATATATTCTCAGATTAACTTATATTGTATGCCAGCATGTCTAATTGGGAAAATGTAAATAAATTTTAAAAATGTTCAGTATCTCCCTTCTTAAAGAATCTGTCAGTGTTTTGATACACTTCTAATTGCACATGTTTGTGAGGGACATTCTAAAAATGCAAACTGTCTGCAGAGATTCAGACAACAGTAGGTGATGTCATTAGAATGTTCATGGTTGCTAGGTGGTTATTTGAACAGCTGATTGACAGGAAAATGAACTTTTTTAAACAGCTGTTATTTTTGACATAAGACAGTTGAGACTGATAAGCTGAGCAGTTTGTGAAGAGCAGCAGTTAGTTGAGAGTTACACTCAGTTACAGTGCTGTACAGAAGATACCCAGAAAAAGGACTCATGAACTGTAAGCCGGCCTTTGCCTTGCTTTTATGTTTTAGATTAGATCAGGGACAGTATTCTCTAGTTAGATTAGGAAAGTTTAGTTATTTAGAGTTTTTCTAAGATGATGGACTTCTATCCTACAGTTTAATTTTATGTTTCTGGTGATTGCATTCTGGTGTTTATTGAAAGTTACTGATTTATATTCTTGTAATTATATTGTAGCTGGACAATCACTGTGTTCTTTAGAGATTAGAAAGTGTTTATACCTGTTTGATACTACCCTGATCACCTTAAATGCCTGGCTGCTTCTGGTCATAGCTATCATTAATTTTGATGTTTAATTTGTAACAACTGATCACCCTGACTCTGGTGGCAGCATTACCATTTGTACTGGGATGGGGATACAGCTGGAAATTTCTGTAAGGCTTCCCATAAGTGTTTGAGTGTGTGAAATTAAAATTTATTTTGAGTCTGAGTGAGTCAGAGGTCTTAAACTGGAACACAGTGCTCTGAAGTGGGATTACATTTGGGGTTGACAGAGGCATATATAGTCCAGTACCAGGAAAACAGAGCATGTTCCTGTTATGCTCTTTAGGGAAATTGTGGAATTTTATTTTTGTGTACTCTGTGCTCTGGTGTCTTTCCATGACGCTCTCACACTGGAGTCAGTGGTGAGGACTGAGGATCCTTAATTATTGTCCCAGGTTTTAAGTGGGGATATCACATTTATTGTTGGCAGTCCAGTGGGATATTAATTGGATGTCACATTTAATTCTACTCATACATTTCTAAATTGAAGACAGGGAGACAGAGGTCAGTCCAGGGTGGATTTTACTTAGAGAGTACTTCCAAAAGAGGGTGCCATTTGAGAATGTTTCTGGATGGAAGGATTATTTTTTCTCTTATCTTTCAATGAAATACTGGCCTCTAAGGCCATGGAGCCCCATTGCTAAGTAAATAAAACAGAGAGAGAACCATTTCTAACACTAGGTTAAAGACAGATGGGTTGCTGTTTGCCTAAATCCACATGAGGGTGAGGCAAGTAAAGGACAACTGCCAGAACATGGGGAGTGGGACTCCAGGGTCTGTGGAAGCACTCACTGGAGAGTGGGATTAGGATGCAGTGGCCAGGATGAGGTGTGCTATTTTATCCATGAGAATAAGCCCAACCAGAAGTCAAGCAGGAGGCAAAAGTGTAATATCTGGGCCATTCCATGAGACCTCCCTGCAACAAAGAACCAGGTGGATCCTACAATCTGATCCGATGAGTCTTCAGTCCATATTGTGATCAATGTGCCCACAATGAGGGATTCATCAGAGCTTCTCTTTGGGTCCAGGCTAGATTCAAGCATGCTCAGTCTCAAGTTTGGCAGACACAGTGAAATGGTTCAGAAACCATTCCCAAAGTGCTTTTGGGGGGGTGTGGATACCTCCTACCAGTCCTTTTTTGTCTATATACAAAAGGAGCAATCAAGTACTCACTAATTGGAGAGGGAGCTGACAGCAAACAAGAATTACAAGGTCACTATCACTTAAGCAAAGGAGTTTATATCCAATGTCTAGCCTCTGGTTCCTCCTCCTTATTCACACACTTCCTGTCAATCCTCAGAATGCTCAACAGTCCCCATCTGCCTACATAAGACAGAGGCCTTCTTATCTCCATGAAGGCTTGGCCCAGGCATATCCTGTGAGATTTGGTCCTTGTATAAGTGCTCCTGCTGTACAATGGGGTTGCATGAATAACCCCGCTACTGATCTTCATGTGAACAGTGCTCAGCCTTGGACATATTCCTGATGACAAGGGATTCTGCAAGAGTCATCGTTTGGCATTTCCTGGTAGTGGGCTCGAACTGCTGGCACTCATGATGGAGCCTGATGTCGTGGTTGTTTCTAAGACAATACAAGAAATTCTAGTGTAGGTCTAGACTAGTCATTTCTCAGCCACAGGAACATTTAGTTGACATAATCTAGGCATCAAGTGCAGAAACATTTTACTGACGTGTTAACATTCAGATTCAAGCTGTGGGAAAGGCATAAAAGAATTCATGGGCTCTGAGGCTAGGCACACTTCTGTAGTTGGAGTCTAACATTTAGTCTGTGTGCCAGTTTATGACTCAAATCACAGTTCCATTGCTTCCTTCTGGTAGGTTTGTTTTTATCTTAGCCCAACATGCCAGTTTGTTAAAAAATAACAGTAGTACCCACAAAATAGATGGGCATGCTAATAGAGATTGTAAAATGGTGCATCACTATTTTGTTCAAAAGTTACGCTATGTTCACCTTAAAGCTGCATATAGAATACTGAATTTCTGGAATTACAGTCATTTAAGTGGGTTAACCTTTAAATTCCTTGCATGGATCAAACTTTTCTTGACATTTTCTGTTATAGGTTTGCAAAACGTGTAAGAGTTGTGATAAAACAATTAGTGTATTCCTCAGATGTGAAATAAACTTTCAGATGAGCTTATCTTCTTGTTTTAACTACTTTTTCCTTTAATTTCAAGTACATACTCCCTGAGCACTAGACATAATTAAAGTGTATCACAAGAATATAATGCAATACTGCAAAAGAAAATCTCTGCTCCTGATGGTATTATGTTTGGTAGAACTACTGCCCTTGCCTGTAACATTTGCGTTACATCTTTCTTAATCTTATCCCTTTCCTTGTTAGTTAAATTGGTATAAAAATATGGTTTTAATTAATTTATTATGCACACACACAAACAATTATAATTGCATTTTACTTTATTTACTATACATATGTGTATGTATCCACTTTTATTTAAATTTCTGGGACATTAATTTCTCCATGCCAGCACTGCAAAAGATCTGTGCTCAACGCAACAAGTAAGTAAATGTCGTTACAGTTTTAAAAATGCTGACATCTTTATAATATATACTGCACTTGCTTATAGAGAAAACTTCATCATGTAAATAAAAAATATCATTTACAGGACACAAAGTTGATTATGATGAGCTACAGAATAGTTCATAGGTTCATAGGTAGGTACTAGGCTATTGGCCCAAGGGCCTAAGTATGCCTAGCCAACAAGGTTCCCTGGCTTACGCCACCCAAAAAAGTTATTTTCCTGTGCCACTGTCAAGCAGAGCCACAGAAGTGATCTCCAGGGTGTATTTCCTATTTCCCACCCACTCATCAAGATTTTTCTTGAAGAGTGCTAATGAGGAACTTTGCTTGACATAGATGGGTAGCTTGTTCCAGAATATGGGAAGTCTCTGGGACAGGAATCTATCCCTCCAGCATGTCCTGTTTATTGTGGTGACAAGGTTTAGGTCCCTAGAGCATGAAGCTCGGAAGGATTGGGATTTCTTTAGGTGTAGCATGTCCAACAGCTCAGGGTTTGACATAGCTTTATATGTTAGGCAGAGATCACCTCAGAGTAGGCGATATGCTACGGAGTAAAGCTGGAGTTTTTTGAGATGATCAGTGTAGGGCATCTATTTGAGGCCAGTAATCCTCTTTGTGAGGTACTTCTGTGGCCTTTCCAGCTGCTGCAGATATCTTGTGAGGTACATTCCAAAAGGGGCATTGTACTCTGTAATGGGTCTAATGGTTAGAACAGTTTAGTATTATAAAGTCAATATGAGGGAAAAAACAGACCTTTTCCTGGGGATATTTTATCCTGATGAGGAACTTTTAAAAGTATGCTCATCAGAAGACCAGGCAGGAAATCACTACTCATATAACTAATATACTTACAGGTACCAAATCCACTTGTAATGTGCTAATTGAGTGTTATTTTGTATTTTATTTTTATTTATTATTTTAAAGTTATAAACCATGTCCTGAATCTGAGCTAAGAGATAAAAAACATAGGCATTCAGGAGCCATCTACTTAAAACGGTGGTGTGTCCTTAAGAGGTTATTTGCATATATCCCATGGACCTCCACTACAGGAGGTTTAAGGTATTACACAGTGAAGACTTGAGCTTGGCTTGGTTTTTCTAGTAGTTCCTATGGTTTGTCTGTGTGACCTTTTTACCCTTTGGTTTGGCTATTATTTGGATATTTTGCAGGCACATTAACGTTTATGGACATCAGGCTTGACTTTTAGCTTTGTGTTTCTAACATTTTGTCAAATAATCCATGTACTCTCTACTGATGAGGTCAGAAAAATCTTGAAACATGGTATGACTGTACATAGTGGGATTTTGGTTTAACTGGCCTGAATGTACCCATAAAGCCTGAAAAAGTAAAATGTTATTGGCATTTGCAATTTTTGTAGAAGAAATAGTGGTATGTACTTAAGGCATTATTTCTGTATATCCCATGGTCCTCCAGTACAGGCAGTTTAAGGTATTACACAGTAAAGTCTCTAGCTTGGTTTGGTCAATCTTGCAGTCTTTCCTTAGGTTGATAGGTTCATAGATGTTTACTAGGCTAATGACCACAAGGGACTTTTTAAGCCTAGCCAAGCATCCCATATGTCTGACAAGTTCTGATATCCTTGATAAGTGTAAGCATGGGCCACGGAGATGAACCATTTACAGGCTACCTGTTTGCATCAGAGACATAGGTGCCAAACAATGGATCAATTTCTGGTTTCCTAAACAATTGTCCAAGTTGCACTTGAATTGGATTAAGGAGGAACTCTGCTTCACATGGATAGGGAGTCTGTTCCACAGATGGGGTAGTCTCTGGGATACATACCTATCTTTCCAGCAGGTCCTATTTATATCACAGGCAAGGTTTAAGGCTGTAGAACGGGTAATTCTGTTACTGTTTGTTTTGTGAATATGCAGGAGCCCCATCAGAGTGGGGTCTGACAATGCCCTGTATGCCAGGCATAGATCTCCCCTCCTGAATGGTTTATTGGTGTGACATTTTTACCTTTAGTTTGTAGGTTTAGCTTCACAGATGTAGGTAAATCCCACTAGACACAAATGCTCTTTTTCAGGGGCAACCCAGCAGCAATGTCTAGTTAAGTGACTTGCACATGAGATAAAAGGTATCAAACCATGTAACCTTTGAATACAGAAAGTAGGTCTTTAACAGTTCAGAGCCTTAACTTCCTGCCCTCACTGGCACATTGTAGTCTTAAGCTCTGTCCCAGAGGGTCATGTGGTATACCATTCAGGGAAGTTGTCCTGCCAGATTAGAACTGTAAACCCTCTTCTTGACACAGATGCTCAGACTCTTCTTGTACTTCCACACATGAGAAATATTTTACCCTTTAATCCCTAATTTTTGGAAGCATCAGATAAATACAGTATATGCTAGCACTACGCAACTATTTGTAGGGCTAATGTTTATGTGATAGTATTTCAAAATATCTATCTAGTTTCCTTTAACTGAGGCAGTCAAGTTCTGCTAAACAATGTACAGGCTGTCTTGTGCATTAACAGGCAGCCTGTTAGTTGATATATACAGTACTTACCTATAGTTGAGTTCCAGCGGTTGTTAGCTTTTATGTACAGTACCTACCTATCGTCGAGTTCCTTGCAGATGTTAGTTTTTATATACAGTACCTACCTATCATTGAGTTCCCTGCGAATGTTAGTTTTTATATACAGTACCTACCTATCATCAAGTTCCCTGGGGATGTTAGTTTTTATATACAGTACCTACCTATTGGTGAGTTTCCAGTGTGTGATAGTTTTTATATACAAAACCTACCTGTTGGTAAGATTTCCTGCACATGTTACTTGTTATACACACCTAACTGTTGGTGAATTCTATGTAGGTGTTAGTGGTTATATACACCACTTACCTACAATTTCACATACATTATTTGTAGTTGTACCTACCTGTTGGAGAGTTTCCCAAAGGTATTAGTTGTTTTATATATATATATATATATATATATATATATATAGATATATATATATATAGGCTCTATATTAGAAGATCGACATTTGAAAATGTCCAGTCACCTTTACTCGACACGAAAATGTTGAACTCTAAGTTTGTCGAATGGCCAAATCACCGATTTCTTTCAAAGAAATCGGTTGGCCATTCAGTCACATCTGCCTTTCCCCCGACTGTAGTGTGGTCTCAAAGTTAGAATATTTAGTTGGGGGGGGTGGAGGGGTGTGGGGGGTGAAGCTCCCCACTTAAATACATTTGTTTTTATGTGGTGTTATTTGCTGGCCTTCCAATTTCTTTCCTTTGGAAAGAAATCAGTGATTTGGCCGTTCGACAAACTTAGAGTTTGACATTTTCACGTTGAGTAAAGGTGACTCGACATTTTATATATATATATGTATATATATATATATATATATATATATATATATATATATATATATATATATATATTTTTTTTTATATATATATATATCAGTTACCTGCTGTCAAGTTTCCTGAAGGTATTTGTTATATACACCACCTAATTGTTGGGGAGTTTTCTGTGGGTGTTAGCTGTTATACACACCACCTACTTATCATCAATTTCCCTGCAGATATATGTTGTTATATACACCACCTACCTGTTGAAGAATTTCCTGCGGGTTATACCACTTATCTGCTGTCAGGTTTCCTGCAGTTGTTAGTTATATAAACCATCTAACTGCTGGTGAGGCCTCTGTTGGTGTTAGTTGTTATATATACTGCCTACCTATCAACGATTTCCCCTGCAGGTATTTATTGTTATATACACCACTCACCTGCTGTCAAGTTTCCTGCAGGTGTTAGCTGTTATATACACTACCTACCAAATGATGATTTCACTGCAGGTATTTGTTCTTATATACACCGCTTACCAGTTGGAGAGTTTCCGGAGGCTGTTAGTTGTAGACACACTACCTACTTGTCAGCAAGTTCCCTGCGGGTGTTAGTTGTTATTTATATATATATATATATATATATATATATATATATATATATATATATACACACACACCATTTACCTGCTGTCAGGTTTCCTGCCAGATGTTAGTTGTTATATACACCACCTATCTGTTGGTGAGTTCTCTTTGTAGGTCTTAGTTGTTACAAACACCACCTACCTGTTGGCGAGTTTCCTGCAGGTGTTAGTTGTTATATATACCACCTACCTGTTGGCGAGTTTCCTGAAGGTGACCAAGCTTGGACTGCAGCCGCTCACACTCCTCTTTCAGTTGATCCTCTCTCCTCTGAGCATTCTGCAGTTCTCGATCTGCACCTTCCAACTCAGCCTTCAACCTCTGAAGCTCCATGTTCCAGGTAGTTGGGCGGTTACCACAGTCCAGCACTATGTATGATTAAAAACAAATAATACTTGACTTGTACATCTGTCTACATTTTTTTAACACACAGCCAACTTCCCCATCCCACACCATAAACAGTAGCAAACTGTATTTCAGCAAAATGTTTCCAAATATTCAGAGTCTGACTGATTTATTGTTGAGGGGCAAAGACAATGATGATCACATAATATAGACAAACAGATCTAGACATAAAGACACATAGACAGATGCATGCATAGAAAGATAAAGGATTAAAGAAATAATGGTTATCACATGATATAGACAGACAAATAAGTATGTAGCTAGACAAACAGATAAGTCTGTGGAATAGACTCCCTCTCCATGTCAAGCAGAGTACCCCTCTAGCCCTCTTTAAGAAGAGCCTGGATGACTGGATGGGAAACAGAAAATATACCCCTGGGATCCCACCAGTGTCCCTGCTGGACAGGGGAAACAGGTGCTGACTTTGAGGGAACGTGGACAAAATTCTTGGCTAGGCTTATAACGGCCTCCAGGCCAATAGCGTAGTATCATCCTTTGAACCTATGACCTTTGAACCTATGAACCTATAAGTAGGAAGACAGACACATAGAAACAGAGCCAGAGAGAGAGAGACAGCGATACAAATACAGATATATATGTGTAGGTGTATATTGTCCAAATGATCAGATTCCCACACCAAAAAGACTGATCCTACCCTTTCCCAGCAATACCAATCCTTGGAATCCCACCCTCTAACCTCAATTCCTTTTACACTTGCTCCTTACTGTAAATCTTTCTTCCCCACCTACCTAACTCCTTTACTGCTTGCCTAAATCCTAATACACATCTATTTTTCCTTCAATTCCCCATACCCGCCCCCATTCCACCCCTCCCCCACAACACCATGGTGTTTTGGGACAAATCTGTTTGTGCTCAAACTAAATTTTTTTAATGTTTACCACATGTGACATTAAAGTCCTATTTTGACTTGCCTATGGATAAAAATCCACATCATGAACCTATAGTACTAACCTATGAACCTATGAACCTATATAATTAGTAGAAATGCTGCTGTTACCCATCAGTCAGAGAAACTTGGAGGTGGGCTTTCTGCTGTCCAATTCACTACCTGGTGGTAGTCCTCATTAATAAATGCACAGAAGTGTGCACTCACAGGGGGTGGGAATATTAAATCCCCACAAAGATGCAAATTGATCATCATCCCTCTCAGGCATGGAGTTAAGGATTTAGACAAATGTTGTTATTGTCAAGATGCCAGCAAGAGCACAAACTCCCCAAAGTCTGCATGCATGATGGTCCCTCTGAACACTTCTCAACTTAGTGGATCTTAGGACTCCCTAGTGCTAAGTAATTAATGGGCTCAAGTATGATAGGAGGAAACCTGATGGTAACCAGATAGAGAGGGATAAAGCACCTAAAAAAATATAAGTTTACTGCTCCGTTAGCATTCTATATTATATTGTGCTATGACTTTAGGCACAATTGTTCCATCACACACTGGGCAGTGCTTTAGAAATAGTTTAAAGTAATGTTTCTAAGTGCCAAATTTGTTCTTTATTTATTTATTTTATTTAAAATTTGTTGACAGAGTAAGCTTTAATAAGTAATTTTTGAAACAATAAGAGGCCAAAAGTTGTGCTCAAGTTGGTGGGGGTGGTGGGGGGTAGCAAGTAGAATATGGAATGTGTCCCCCTTTTGAGAAAGCACCAATCGAGAGAAAAAAAACTGGATGAAACAACTCCTGCCACCAGTAGAGCTTTCTTTTTTCTCCAGTATTGTGTGACCTCAGAGTAGGTATATTTAAGTTTGGAAGAGTGCCCCCCCCCCCCCCACACACACACACACACACACACAACATGCAGGGTAGCTTCCCCCATGCAAAAATAACTTTCTGACAAATTCATCAAAAGCTGTTTTGGCTTATTTTGATTGATCAGCACTCAAACAGTTGTTAATCAATCAACATGAACCTGTACAATAAATCTGTACACTTTGTTAACTAGAGTCTGGAAAGGAGCTCTATTGTTTAAATGAACCGGTAAGTAGTGTTAATGCAGACTTAATTAGTAGCAGTAAGACTACTTTACCAAACCGGCTACCCCTTCCTCAGGATACGTTGATCAGTTGTCTTTTTAAGAGCACAAAGTTTGCCATTCATACAGTTATTAGTCTGGTAACATGAAGTTTAAAAATGAGTTTGTACAAATATTCCCAGGCCCTGTAATGAGGGATATGTTCAATTCTGGAAGTCTAAGACTGGCAATACACCATGTTTTAGGCACTTCAGACAGTTTACATGGTGCCAGAGTTCACAGATTTACTTTTGTTTAGGCTGATATGAAACTTGTAGACAATCAAATTCATTAAATATTGAGTCATCAGATTAAGGAGAGCAGGTGAAAACAGAGGTATCTGAAGATTTGCCACATGGTGATGCATCAAAGCGCTCTGGAGGAGGCCAGTACAAAAGCCCAGCTGAAGTTAAACAGCAAGGGAAGGAACAGGAAATGGTGACAACTCTGATGCAGGTGACGTTGAGGAGCGATGGACACTCTGAGCAGCAGGTGAAGTAGGCATCTGAAGAGGATATGTCACAGGAATACGTTGGAACCTTTCGAAGAATTCTCATGGGAAACAGAGAGCAAAGAAGGTGCTCTCAATCTAGAAGAAAATGATCTTAAGGAGGATGTGCTTGATTTAACAGAAATGGATCGACATATTAAGACAGAGCAAAGAAATCGATAACAGGAAGTAAAAGAGATCCAAAATGTTAGAAAACTGGTAAAACAGATGAAGACAGCAATCAGAACTAAGAGAATTTCACATGATATAACAGAAATAAATAGGCTATATTACTGTGCAGGTTAACTAGTAATGGATAAAGTGTTACTACAAAAACGTAGAGCAGCAAAGGAAAGGAAGAAGTAAAATACCTCCCAGGAAGCAATGACAAGATAAAACTGTAACGCAAGTAATACATGAAGTGTGGCTGTTAGAATACAGAAGAGGGAACAGATCATCAAGAATATTTAGAAAGATAGACATGGTATAAGCAAAGCACAATATCAAAAACAGACCAGCATGTATCATACGCTATTGCCTCACTCTGGAGGAGGTATGAGCCTTCTCGAAACTGATTGAATAGATCTGCAGTTGTGGGACTACAAACATATCTGCCGTCCTCATCAGATCCAAACATAGTGAGTGTTTTACAACATGAAGTAAGGAAGTTTATGATGACATCTTTGCTTAGTTTAACAGAAACATTTTCATATCAAGTGGGAATAGAAATCAAAGCAGAAGTAGATAAAAGTCAACACAGGCAGAAACACTTACAAGGTATTCAGATAAATATAAAGGAAAATTACAAAATAAGAAATTCATTGATGCCCCAAAAAAGGTTTTTATATAGAATGGAAAACAAAATAAAAGGAATAGAAACAACAATAAAAAAAGAAATAGGCACATTTTGGAGAAGTATTTTATTTTTAATGAAGACCCTGTTGAATATAACAAAAAAATGCTGAATGGCTAGGAAAATTAAAAGAAACAGTAAGGAACTCTAATGTAGAGGATATTAAATGCGATAAAGTAACAGACAGAGAAATAAAGACAAAATTAAGAAATGCTCCTAAATGGAAAACCCCATGCCCAGAAGCAGAACCCAGCTTTTGGCTAAAAGTATTACATCTTTACACAAACATTTAGCACTGAGTAAGAATTATTTATATGCACATCCTGAACAGATACCAACCTGATTAACAAAAGGGAAAACAATACTCTTTAAGAGTGAATCTACCAGCCATCCTAATAACTGGAAACCAATAGCAGGCTTCCAACAATATACATTATATACTAGAATTGCTGCAGACAGAGTTTATAGTCATTCAGAAAAAAAATCAATTATAACAACAGAACAAAACAGAAACAAAAGAAGGTCATATGGAACAAAGGACTATTTGTTGCCAACTAAGGCCATAATAGAGAGTTCTAAAAAGAGGAAGAATTTAAGTATGGCATGGATAGATTACAAAAAGATGCATTTGACAGCATCCCACATTACTGGATAAAGGAATGCTTACAGATGTATTATGTACACCCTACATTGATCAATTACATTGCAATGAGCATGAAACAGTGGCAAAGCACTTTTCCGTTACTGAGCTATAAAAAGAGACAAGTTATTATCCCTGGTATAACAATTCAAAGGGATATATTCCAGGGTGTTTCTTTCAAATTACTACTGTTTTATCTTACCCTTAACCCATTAAGCTGTTGACATAACAAATTAGGCTATGGTTATAATCTGGCTGTCAGAAACCAGCCTTGTTTAAAGACTTCTTATCTTCTTTAGACTGTATAGATCAGATGAGGAGTTGAAAGCACAACTGCAAGTGAGTAAACTTTCTCAAATGATATAAGAATGACATTTGGCCTTCATAAATGTGCAAAAGTAACATTTAAAACAGGAAAACTGCAGTACCAAGAAAATATCAATCTGGGACACAAATGTGAAATAAAGGAACTCGAGCACGGGGGAGTGTGTAAATATTTGAACAGATAAAGGGTCTGCGATAAAACAAGAACAAATGAGAATAAAGCTTAGTAAAAAATACTTTAGAAGACTAAAAGTAATAATGAAAGCTGCCTTGACATCTAGGAATAAAGTTCAAGCTATAAATTAATGTCCTCTTCCTGTTCAAACTTAAACTTTTTGGTGATTGATTGGCCCCAAAAGTATTGGATCAGTGAGACAAGAAAACAAGAAAAATGCTTCATGCTTATCAAATGGTATATATAAAAATCAGTGCATACCAAGATTATATATTCCTCACTCTGAAGGGGGTATGAGCCTCCTCGAAATTGATTGAATAGATTTGCAGTTGTGGGACTGCAAACATATCTGCCGTCCTCATCAGATCCAAACATAGTGAACGTTTTACAACATGATGTAAAGAAGTTTATGATGACATCTTTGTTTAGTTCAGCAGAAACATTTTCATATCAAGTGGGAATAGAAATCAAACCAAAAGTAGATGAAAGCCACAAACCAGAAGTAGATAAAAGTCAAACAGCAACTGAATGTGCCAAAAAAACAAAAGAAAAAAGGTAAAAAAAGGATCAAATGAGATGGAAAGCATTTTGGGAAATCCACAAGTACAGTGACAAGTAAAGAGAAAAAACTTCACGTCGACCAAGATTTGACAAAGGAATCATTAAGGAGAGGCGAATGGAAACCAGAGGGTGAAAGGTTAATAATGGCAGCCCAGAATATATTACTACATGGGTCTTATTAAAACAGAGAAAGTTACAAAGCGCAAACGCTCAGATGAGCGAAAATGCCACAAATTGAAAACGTTATTGTGGGGGCTGCACACACACCCCCATACCCCCTGCTAAATTTATATTCCAACTCCGAGATCACACTACAGTGAAGAAAGGGCAAATATTCCAATCTTCACTGTACGATAAAAAAAAAAAAGAACTTTGATTTGCGGCATTTTCACTCATCTGAGCATTCGCACTTTGTAACTTTCGCTGTTTCAATATAGACCGGGACTACATACCCAGTCCAATAAACATCTGAGAGAAAGAGACAAATGCAGGTTCTGTAAAACAGAACTGGAAACAGTTGCAGATCTTGTTGCTAGGTATGACACAATCATGGCAGAGAGCCTGTGTACTGAAAGGCACATTAATGTGTCAAGACTGTTACACTGGAGATTGTGCAAACAGTATAATATACAAGTAGCTGAAAACATGAACCATAAAGTATTCTAGAGAATGATGCAGCTTATATCACATGGGATCACCCATTACTAACAGTTAAAAACACAGATCCAAGAACACCCAATATTGCAGTTTATGAAAGAAAAACAAAAGTAACACTGATCATTAAAAATGGTGCACCCTATGATTAAAGCTTCTTACATACACAGAGACACAAAGTCATAAAATACTAGGATTTGCAAGCAGAAATGAGAACAATGTGGAAAAGAAATACCCATACAGTTCTGATAGTAGCAGGAACAACAGGACATACAAAAAAGGAATTTTCAGTCATACTTAGATATGCTTCCAATACATGCAACCCCGTATAAACTACAGGAGAAGGAAATTCTGGGCATGTTGTGGGTGCCGAGAACAGCACTCTTGGAAAACATCAAAGACTGAAACAATACGGTGCAGTTCCCATTCACTGGCATGCTGGTAGGTAGGTGGAGTGACCCACCCAAACACTGGCATTCACTTCATCAACCAGCAAATGCCAACATTGCAAACATCAACACGTTACTCTGCATACACTGAGCAACAACCTCAGAGTACCTCATATCCACCATGTAAGGGCCTGCATGCTCCAGCAGGAGTGGCCTTACCTCAACTGGTGCCTTAGGCAAAAGGGTTCCGTAGCACCCCCTACCACACTACTTGATGCCCCCATCCTGGTCTACTTACAGAAAATAAATACTGGAAAAACACCCCTGTTAGTGCAGTGCCCTAGGCGGCCGCCTAGTTGGCCTATGCCTAAGGCCTGCTATGTGCTCCAGACCCCCTGCTAATTATATATACTAACTCCATCATCACACAGTATTGGAGAAAGAGCATATTTCCCAACCTCGTGAACTGTGCAGCATCATACACCTGTTGTTCATATGCTTACTTGACCAAACATAGGTTCAACAATATTCAGTGCTACCCTATACATAAAAATATGTGTGTGTGTGTGTGTGTGTGTGTGTGTGTGTGTGTGTGTGTGTGTGTGTGTGTGTGTCTGTGTGTGTGTGTGTGTGTGTGTGTGTGTGTGTGCATGTAGTTGTGTATATACACTTTGAACAGAGTTAGAGGCATACTGATACTTTTGTGACATTGCTCAATACAAGCACACAATACTGCAGATCCCCAGTATTGTGTGATCTCAAAGTTGGTATTCTTAAGTTAGAGGGGCTGTTGTTTTTCTTTTTTGGTTTAGTTAATTTTTCAAACAGTTTTGCTCAATAAAATGAACTTCAGACAAGTTGATTTTCAACAATTTGTCATGTACCTCTACACACACACACACACACACACACACACACACACACACACACACACACACACACACACACACACACACACACAAAACGAGAGCGAGAGATATGATTATGTCATAAATGGTAGAAAACTCAAAAGAGTGAATAACAAAACAATGAATAATTCTCTTCCATTAATAAAGGCCTACATTAGTAGCCACCCAGCTACAAAACCAGGATCGAGTGTCATCTCGGTGGTGATACTGTTCGGGAGAGGGTTTTAGTAATGTAATGTATAGGGTTAGGGTTAGTTATAGGTGTAGGGTTACAGTTATGGCAAGGGTTAGCAATCATGGTTAAGGTAGGCAGTGGTACTGCTCAGGTTTCTTAGGGTCCATTGCAATCATGACTTCTTTCTTCATTGTTTTGGGTATAATTCATTGTGATTCATGTTTTCATTGCCTCTTCATAGGGTCACAGGATGATACTAGGCTATTGGCCCAGAGGGCCTTATAAGCTTAGCCAAGAATTTCACCCATGTTCCCACAAAGTCAGCACCTGTTTTCTCTGTCCAGCAGAGACACAGGTGGGATCCCAGAGGTATATTTTCTGTTTCCCATCCAGTCGTCCAGGTTCCTCTTAAACAGGGCTAGTGAGGTACTCTGCTCGACATGGAGAGGAAGTCTATTCCACAGATGGTGGAGTAGTTGGGACACAAATCTATCCCACCAACAAGTTCTATTAATGTCACAGACCAGGTTGAGACCTTGCGTGCGGATTGCACGAGTATTGTTTGAATTATGGATATGCAGCAACTCCATCGAAGCTGAGTCTAAGACGGCCTCATATGCCAGACACAGTTCACCTCTGAGAACTCTGTACCAGACTGAGTAGAGGGACAGGGCTTTTAGCCAATCTGTATAGGACAGGGGTGGTTTGAGACCCTGGATGTTCCTGGTCAAGAACCTCTGTGGTCTCTTCATCTGCTGCATGTACTTGGCAAGGTACATGCCAAAGAGGGTATTGTACTCGATAATGGGTCTGATAAGGGAGGAGTACAGGGATGTTATTACCTCCTTGTTACTGGATGAAATACCCTTACTTATGAGGTGGGCCATGTAGAAAGCCTTTCTTACAACTGAGGCAATATGGTGGTCAAAAGTCAGCTTATTATCAACCTGGGTGCCCAAGTCCCTCACTACTGATTGCATGCTTAGTACTTGTTATTAATGTGATAATTAGTGGGGACACAATTTTCCCCAAAGGGGATAATGATGCATTTCTTTGCATTCAGTTTGAGGCCATGCTTCTAGCAACAGTCATTAGTTTGGTTAAGACCCTCTTGGAGGATGTTCACATCAATAGGGGAATTTATGACAGTGCCCAGTCTGCAATCATCTGCAAATTTGTCAGCCACAGACCACTGATTTTGGGTTGCACCTCAGAAAAGTATATCCCAAACAGTAGAGGCCCCAAGACCGATCCTTGGGGTACACCATTTATTACGGGTCTACTACTAGAGGTGGCTTCCGCTATTTTGACTGAGTGGGTTCTATCAGTGAGCCAGTTAGCTATCCATCTGGTAACATATGGGTTGATGCCTAGCTGGGAGAGTTTATCTATTATGCCTGAGTAGGGAATAGTGTTGAAGGCTTTGGCTAGGTCAAGGTAGGTGGCGTGCACTGTCTTGCCCTCATCCATGGCTTTGGTGACTGTTTCGAAGAAGGCAACTAAGATTAACAGGCATGATCTCCCTTTGACAAAACCAAACTGTGTGGGATCAACCATTTGGAGGTTGCCAATGTCCCTTATTTATAAGGTCCATGATAATGCATTCCGTGGATTTGCAGATCAGGCTAGTTAGGCTAATTGGCCTATAATTGTCTGGGTCAGTGGACACTCCACTTTTGTGGAGAGGGATGACAGTGGCTGTCCTCCATTCGGTTGGGACGAAGTCAGTGCACAGGCTTTGTTAGAATAGGGTGTCTAGTGATGCTGAGAGCTCTTGTCTGAATTCATGTAGGAGATGGCCAGGGATGTTGTCAGGTCCCATGGAGGCTATATTCTTTGCCTTTGAGAGGGCATTAATAACTTGCTCCCTTGTGATGAGGGGAGTGTGGCAGGTGCTGGTGATGTCCTGGTTTATTTGTGTATGTGGTGTTATTGACCACCATTTCAGAGCAGATTTGGGTGTTACCTTTGAGATTGCTGACATATGTGAAGAAGGCCTTGTGATTGTCCTTAGTGGATGTAGTCAATTTGGACTCGAAGTTAGCCTTAGAGGATTTCACCAGTGACCTTATTTGCTTGTTCAGACAAAGGAGAGATTGCTTCCAATTTGGCACATGCTCCTTCTTGGTCCTGGATAGCAGTTTTTTCCTTTTATTATAGAGTTTGTTTATTACTGCTGTCCACCAGACTGGTTTACTCTTCCTTGAGGAAGATGATTTGGTCCTGTCAGGTATTGCTGAGTCCATGCAGCTATATAGGTGCTCATATAGTTTTTTGGTGTAGGCTTGGACATTAGTGTTGGATTCAGCTGAAGGGATAGTGGCTGTGAACCTGCTTATACCTGCTCTCAGGTGATTGTATTCAGCTTTGGAAAAGTTTTTTGTTCAACCCTGGCAAGATGGGGGAGGAGCAGGGGAGATGGTGACTTTGAAAGTGATTGCTTTATAGTGGGATCTTACCAAGGAGGATGACACTACAATGGTGCTACACTGGCTACTCATGTTGGTTAGTACCAGGTCCAGGATATTTTCACCTCTTGTGGGGCTGTCAACCAGCTGATCCAATGCATTGGCACTGATGAACTTGAGGAATCTCTGGGCATTCATGTCTGAGCTAGAATAGGTCTTCCATTCTATAGTTGGGTAGTTAAAGTCACCTAGGATCAGGGTAGAGAGTTGAATTTTGATGGATCCAAGTAAGTCCAGGCAGGTGGAGTGGGCCTCCTAAGTCATGGTTGGGGGTCTGTAGCTAGCTATGATTTGAATAGGTGTTTTGTCAATAGTTAACTATATCTGGAGTGTCTTCTGTGTGTCATACTGTTTGGCCATCCTGGAGGTGTGTATGTCTTTAATAAATATTGAAAATCCACCTCCTTTGGCTTTGTAGCCCTCTGTTTGGGGTCTGAAAGTATGGTAGGACAACTAACCTGGTAAGGCTGGGGTGCTCTCCGCAGCTTTGAACCAGGTTTCAGTGAATGCACAAATGTCAGCATCTTCCAGGGCGAGGAATGTTTGCAATCAGTGCAGTTTCATGTTAAGACTCCTAGCGTTTAGCAGCACGACCTTTAAATTTAATTTCTTTAATGCCATGTTTCACACAATTCAGTGTAACAGTTTTGTCTCATTGTTGTGTATTTCAGTATAGAAACCCAGAGTGATGAGTATATCACAATCAGCAACAAGATGTGCAAACGTTTCCAACGTTTCTTTGTCTCTCTCACTTTTTCTGTTAGATTTTGTGAAGCAGTATATACACAGTCCACTGTCTTTAGTTACAATCACTAGCTCTTTGTCTTTTCATATAAACTTGCCTCCTGTTAGCCATTCAAGTGCTAATGTTGATCAAATCGTGTTCAACATGCGTATTCCAGGAATTCTGCATATTTATTACCATAACTGAGGGCTTTTAAATCTTCTCTCCTTTTCTGCTAATCATGGTCTTTATATTCTTTATTTTTAGCACTTTTTATTGCTAACCATTTTCATATCCACTTATTATTTGCCTTCCAAGCTCACCACTTTCCAAAATGCTTCTGTTAATCTAGGAAGAATGTCCTCTTATAGTTGTTTCTTCATGGTTTAGAACTTTCTCTATGATCTGACGATATCAAGACATATGCATGCAGTCCCACAATTTCAAGAATACCAGTTTCTCATTTAGACCAAAGAATATATAATCTTGCGACACACTGTGTTATTATAAAACATTTGATGAGCATAAAACAATTTTCATATTCTCCTCGCACTTGATTTAACACTTTTTGGGGCCAGTCATTTACAAAGCTGTAGCTTAGAACATGAAGGACAACTTGAATTTCGTCCTAGGTTTCAAGGCAGTTTTCAATTATTAGTCCAGACTTCTGAAATATTCCTTACGGAACATAGTTCCCATTTGTTCGTGCTGTATTGCTGAACCTTTGTCTATTCTCAAAGATTTATATACTCTGTCTTGCTTCAGTTCTTTTACATAGCATCCATTCTCGACAGTGATATTTTTCAATGTTTCAGTTTTCCTACTATAATAATAATGAATGTTTATTTTGTACATCTTGCAAGAACAAACATCATGCTTACATCAACTAAATGCCATTCTTACATCATCTGAAAATATATCCGCATATCATTTGAAAAAGTGAAACCATTTGGAGTTGCAATGTCATTTGCTTGCCAGAATACCTGCACAATTAAACCATTTGAGTTGCAATGTCATTTGCTTGCCAGAATACCTGCACAATTAAACCATTTGGAGTTGCAATGTCATTTGCTTGCCAGAATACCTGCACAATTTAAAAATTAATCACAATAACGACGTCGCCATTCATTTGGCAAGGTTACCTTCTTGAATTCCAGCTGTTTTCATATCATAGTAAACATCTTAGTGGGCTAAGAGAAAAGCAAAATAGTAACAGTGATAAAGAAGCATCCCAGAATAACCCACATTGGATTTGTATACCTGGATTGCAATGTGTCCTTTTTATGACTCAGTTGCAAAGTGGCTGCCTATGTAATTTATCAGTATATATCTGTAAGCATTCTATGCTTTGTATATGTTGATAATATCAACTGCCTTTTTGTAGTCTATCCATGCCTCTATTTGCAGGTCGCTATCAATCCTTTGCTTAGTGATCCTTGGTTCCACATGATTTTGCTTTATTGCCTTCATACTTTATTGCTCATAAACATTGAAATTTCATCTACATATTTCTGCATTGATTCTAGTATACATTTTTTATGTTATTGGAAAGCAAATTATTTCTTCATGTTTCCTAGAATGGCTTGCGTGTCCACTTTCAAAGAGGAATATAGTTTTTCCCATTGTTAATCAGGCTGGTGTCAGTTCAGGATTGCATATGAGTAATTTATACTCTAAGCTAAATCAGGATGCAAAGATGTTAATACCTTTAACCAGAAGCTGGGAATAGCATCTGGACATGAGAGTCTCCATTTAGGAGCCTTTCTTAAATTTTATCTCAGTTTCACTGGGTATTAAGTATTACATTTATATCCAATGTGTTGGCTTTTCTAATCGTTTCTTTTACCTTTTCAACACATTCAGCGTTACTGTTATGATCAACAGGCTCTTCATAGACGTTTCTCCAGAATTAACTTATTTCTTTTATTTTAGGCAGTGTTAACACCATTGTTATTTCTTTCCCAAGTCACTATAAAACCTTCACTGGTCATCAATAAACCACCCAGTTTGTAATGTTTTGTTGCATTTCTCTGGATACCTTTTGAATTGGCCTGCATGAGCTGGTATTTTCAGTTTATTGTTTGAAGTTGTACAACATGCATTCAGATCTGGTTAATGTGCTGCTTTTACTATGCCTGCCTTTCTAAAAGTCTTTGATGACATTTTCCCCTTTTCTATATTATTTTATATTGACATTGTAATGATACTTCTTTTTTTAAAAACAAGAAACATTGTTAATGAATTATCATTTGTAACATAGGCAATCATAAATTTATATAAATGAAAACAAACCATATTGACATATTTTTGGTTGCATATATTATACAACACATACAATCTTCTACACAGCCATTGTTATTTGAATGTTACATAACTCATTCAATTCCTGCCTTCCCTTAAACCTCATTCCTCCTCCAAAGCATTACTCTGAATGTATTGTTCCCACAATTCCTGTTTTTTTTATGTGTAATTTGATCCTACCATTTTCTAAAGTTCCCACTTCCAGTTGTTTTATCTCTGTTAATATATTCACTACTTCTACTATGGTTAGTTTACACTTTGATTTCCGTTTTCTAGTAATACCTTTTTTTGGCAGCCACCATAATTAAACTCGGCAAGGCCTCACTATGTCTAGGCAATTTTAATTCTGCATCACAGCTCAGAACAATATAATTTCCTTAGATACACTAATTTGCTTACTCAGTATTTCTAACACAGTAGCATGCAGGGAATTTTTGTAGTCTGACAATTCATGACATTCCCAAAAAACATGTTCCCAATTATCTCTTTCTTCCCTATCACAGCTCCAACATTAGCAATCTACCCGAGGAAAAATTCTTTGGAGTATACTCGGGGTATAAAAATACCTATGCAAATACTTCCAAGCAAATATCCTAAATTGTTTACACTTTGTTACATATTTGGGAACCATACATATATTCTCCCATTGTTTCTTTGTGAATTGCTTATCCAGTCTCTGTCTTCCCAGTCCTTTCTAACCTCGTCGGATTGATTCCTGTAGTTTTCATGTAATATTTTATATGTCCTACTAATTATCCATTTTTTAACAGCAGCTTCTTTCCTAGATTATACTAAAAATTTTACCAGTGCTGGTCTTTCACGTAGGATTCCCCTATTCCTTTATTTTTGCCTATATTCTGATATCAATCCTTGATAGGGAAGGCACTCTCTAGCCTGCAGTCCAAATGAATTCTTGGCCTCTTCCCATTTGATTACCTTTCCCTCTTTATTTCTCCCAGTACCTTGGACCTTTTGCTAGATATTTGCCAATAAATTCCATCCTCCTCTTGTCTATTCTCTGAACCCCTAATTGCAGTCATCTGTATTGGCAGAATCTCCTTTTAACTGGAAGAATCTCCTGTCTCCATTCCCATGTTGGCTTAGTTCTTAGAATACTTTCTGCTTCTTGATGAATATCATGTTCTGTTTGGTTACTATTATTCTCCTTAAGGATCTGGATCCAAAATCCCAGTTTCTTCTTATTTCTTGAGATTACTCCCTCTTCCATTATCCCTTTCCACTTGAAATTATAGCCTCTGTTTGTTCTAGGTATAGGAGACGTAACTGTGTAGCTCTGAAACAACCCTTGACATCAGCTAATCCCAAACCATCTTCTTCTGTTGGAAGGATCAGGTTTTCTTTGTATGGTACTTCCTTGATGGAATTTTACTTGTTCTTTTTTTTTATTATTATTCTACATTTTCCTAGTGATACTTTTTATATTATTATATTAGCTTTACAGTGGTCTACATAGGAACACAGGACCTGTACAAGGGAAATGATCACAAAAGCCATAGGAGGCCTGGGCATAAACATCTTTAAGTGGACACGCACAAAAATTCATAGCTCCTTTTCAAACATTTAATAGCACTCTCCTCCCAAATCGAGCACGGTTATATGTGACAATCTCGGGGCAAATTTGTATCTGTCTATCCAGCCATCAAGAATAGCCTTAAAAGTAGTCAAAGGTGTATTTTTCACCCGTGTTGGTAATGTATTCAATGGTAATACACAAATGTAAGAACCTATTCCTTCAGGGAGTCATGTTTATATGTTGCAATACATTTAGGACTTTACTATAAATATTTGTAGAACCACCCATTTTGCAAAGAAACAGATCAAATATGGTTGGGTTTTTCATGGCTTAAAAAGTGAGACACAGGCTACCACAGATTAGCCTGTAGGCTACTGCGTATAAGGAGAGATGTGCTAATATATTGGGATACTTGAATGATTTAAGGCCATTACTTTTCTTGGTAAGGTGTCTCCGGGGACTCTCTAGTTGAGTGATATGCTTTGATTTAAACATACCATTCAATGATGGGGATGATAAGGGAAGAGTACTGTAGTAAGATAACGTCTTTGGATATTGAAGATTTTCCCTTGGAAATTAACTGAGCCAGATAGAAGGATTTCCTGACCATGGTGGAACCATGATGACCAAATGATCATCTCTCTTATAAGAGAAGCTACTATGCTGCACCTGTATGCATTTAACAGGAGACCATTTCCAGCACACTAGGTATGTACATTTTCCCTTGCTGGAGCCATTTAGTATCAGTCAGTGAATGAATAACCAATTTTCATTCCATCAGATGACATAAGGGTTCACATTACGTTTGTCTAATTTTATAACAATACAGCTGTGTGGAAGAGTGTTGAAAGCCTTGGCCAAATGAAGCTAAGCAGTGTGCACTAAGGGACCACTGACCACAGCCACTGAAACCATTTTAAATATGCTTACTGGGTTCAAGAGACTAGTCTAGATTAGTTATGGTGCCTGCGTCTGCAGAAATTATCTCTACTACATACATTCCATGGCTTTGCATATAAGGATGGTAAGGCTCATGGGCCTTTAATTGCCTGGATCACCCTTGTATAGGGCATGAAGGCAGTTCTCCAAGCATCAGGCACAAACCCTGTATATAGGCTGAGGTTAAAAAGTTTCAGTACAGGATTTGATAGTATATACTCCGCACTGAGGAGAATGCAACCTGGAATATTGTCTGGTTTCATGGAAGTATTACCTTTAGTCTTTGAAAGGGATTTTAAAACTTGTTCTAAAGTAATTTCAAGGAAATGAAAGTTTCAGGGATACTGGGAGCAACAAAACTGCAGGGATATTAGGAGCAAAATTTATTTCATAGATCAACCATATGAATCTCACTTAATGATTCTAGCTACTGTGCTCATCTTTTTATCAGACTTTTAGCACACTGTGTTTTATATACATTCTGTAGTCTCTTTCATTTTCCTGTCTTCATATATTTCTGTTAGGTCATGTGAGTCTTCCCTTAGTTAATTCTCTTCTTGTCTGAGAATGCCTTTGCTGCACTCTGCTGCCACTCTTTCCCCTGCTGCTTATTGGCCTTTCAACCAATTCTTCTGATGAAGACTATGGAACAGTGTCGTCTTTTCTCTACTGTACCATTTCCTGCGCAATTCCTTCCTCATCATTTTAGGAAGTGGTCTGTCTCTGAATCTATGCAGAGAATCATTTAGCTCTCAGTTGGTCTATCACATCCCTTTCCAACTGTTGCCTTTCTACATATAAAGTGCTAATTTCTCAGTATATTCCATGTTTATATTTTTATTCTCTCCTTTGTAAAATTTGCTGCATCTTGATGTTTTTGTCTATGTAATCTTCAAATATTTTAAAGCTGCTGGAGTCATATCGAGTAATATTGCTTTCTTTTCCATATAAAAACTGCAGCGTATGCATTACTGTCTTCTTTCCTAATTCTTTCTACATGTTTGAATGTTTAATAGCTCCCAGTGTTTGTTTTTGTTACAGCACTTCCTACACCCCTTCTTTTTTCCAGATGTTGTAATGCTTCCTAATCTACTAGGTATCATTTGATCTCATCTGTTCGATTTATGCTCTTAAATGTTTATCTGTAGCTTTTGATAGTTTTTTTTTTCTGCTGCAAACATTTTTTTTCTCTCTTCTAATTTCTCTTATTTTTGCTGCATATCCTCTGTTTGGAAATTCTTGGTTTGTTAAATCAACAAAGCAGTATATTATTTAAGCAATAACCGACGACGTGGTGTATTATATTGAATATTTACCCACGGCTGGCGAGGTTTGATCACCAGGGTGAAGCCTGTATGATTAAATAAAGCCAGCTGTGGGTAAATTTCAATATACCACAACCACAGAGTCGGTGACTGCTATTATACAATGACATTATTTAAGAAAAAGCTACTTACTTTTCTTAAATAATGTCTTTGTATAACGGCGCCGTACTGTCCTTCTGTGGCTGGTGGTATCCTGCTACCTTGTTTTGATGGACTGCGCATGCATATGGGACCAGTGTTCCCATGCATACCCAGTACATCAATGCTTTGAAAAGGGAGCAACAGAGAAAAGAAAGTCTCCATTACTCTGTTTTTGTTTTGTTTTTTTCGCTTTTTTTTATTAAAAAAAAAGGTTGGGCTACTTTAGGGGTAGGAGAGAGACAGAATGAAGGAAATGCAAAGAAAATCAGGTATGTGTCTTTAGTTTTAAATAACGTACCTGATTTTCTTTGTAGTTCCACCATGCTGCCTGTCTGGTATGTCCGGAGTCCGGACTTTACATTTTTTTTAGTTTTTATTAAAAAAAAAAAAGTTATAGAATATACAAACGGAAAGAAGTCCAGGTGACCGGACCATTTTCCATTGGTATATTCTGGGATTTACAACGGGCACGCTGGTTGGGCTGGCCAATCAGTGTGCACATTTTGGAATATTAATGGCTAGTCATTGTATAATTCATTTTTATCCTCAACTTTCCACTTCATTGTCTAAATGCTTCTTGTTTGGAAAAAAAAAAACAGCTTTGTTTTTCCTGGAATATTAGTACCATCTGTCACACAGGGACAAATCACAGTATGCCTAACTCTATGTTTGGAATGCTTCTTTGTTTAAAGGAGTTTTCACTCCTCATTTTTCAGCCCCAGTATCACTGCCTAAGATTTTGTGTTGCCTCTCTTTCTAGGTACAACACAAATACCTGTGGCAGGAATGATGAGCTTTTCAGTCAGGGATCCATGCACACAGTGTTCCATTTTACTGTTCAATATGTCTTTTTCCAAGATATATATATTACACCTAATGTACATGTCAGTAACTTCTCAGTGAGATTCTACAATTAACAGGGTTCACTGTACTATGGTACACACCCAGTATTAAGGATGAAGCTGGTTTCAATAATTGTTCTGTTCATTTCCTGTTGATTTCATCACTACAGCTGGGCTTACTATTTACCATTAATGTAATTTAATGTTAATGATTCTACGTTCTTTAAATGCCATTAGGACAAAACTGTGATCAGTAAATATATAAACCTTAGAACCTTAAGTTATAAGATGATGGCCATGTGGCTGTAGTATAAATGTCTCCAAGAAAGAGCAAGACACCACATAAAGTTCACAAAACACATCAGATCCCTTATCTGGTGGTCTGGCCAGACCCTAATTAGGCACATTCACCAGAAGGAGATGTACAATCACCTTTATTGAAGTTCTCTGAAAAAAAATCTGGTAAGACAATCCAGTTCACCAATGGCACAAGTATAATCCAAGGATAAGGGTGTAAATTCACCAATAGCAGAGATGTAATCCAAAGACAATGATGAGAAATTCACCAATAACATGAGCATAATCCAAGGACAAGGATATAAAGTTCACCAACAGCACAAGTACAATGCAATGACAAGCATTCACAAATAGTGCAAGCCATACCTCTCAACCTCAGCTCGTGAAATCTGGACAAAGCCTGACATAATGGGGGTACAAAGGCCCAAAAATAGGGACAGATTTTAAATATTGCTCTTACAAACTTGGAAAGTTGCTTAAACAACAGAGCATGTATTAAAATGCATTTTCTAAAGGTTATGAAGTCTGAAACTCAAATGTATAACAGTATTTACTAATTTCATTCTTCAGATCATCCCAGTGATTTGCCAGAAAATGAAAAATTTTATCAGAACAGACGAACATTTTGAGGCAAAAATCTGGACATTCTGAAAATATCTGGACAGTTGAGAGGTATGGTACAAGCATAATCTATGTATAAGGATGTCAAATTTGCTAGTAGTGCAAGAGTAATCCAAGGATAACGATGCCTGCTTCAACAATACAAGCATAATCCACGAATAAGGATATACAGTTTACCAATACCGATGAAGGTGTGTGTGTGTGTGTGTGTGTGTGTGTGTGTGTGTGTGTGTGTGTGTGTGTGTGTGTGTGTGTGTGTGTGTGTGTGTTTGTATTTGTCTGCATCTGCCTGTGTCTGAGATGCTGGTTTTGGAGTAGCAAAGCCAGAAATGCATAAATGACATCAGCATTTCACATCACTTTTCCAGTATCCATGAGAAATAGCAACAATTTCTGGAAGCAGTTGATCACTGAAGGGTTGAAAAAATGAACATGCAACTAGATATCAGAAGGCAACTTTCACCTTTCCAATGTTACTGGTGATATCTCTATTTATGGGAAAGTTGCTAAAGAATTCACAAAGCCTTGTGTTTATACAAGTAAGACATAGCTAGATACATTCATGCAATACTATGTGTACTGGTGCATACATACACACACGCGCATGCACACATACACACTATATATATATATATATATATATATATATATATATATATATATATATATATATATATGGGTCTCGGATGGCCGGGCATACTTACGCAAAAGTGCTTTTCACCGAAGAAGCACTTTCGCGTAAGTATGCCTGTTGCTCGAGGCCGTACTATGGTGCGGATAAGGGAAAATTCCCTTTTCCGTACTGTAGTGCGGTCTCGGAGGGAGAATATTAAAGTAAGGGGGTGTGGGGGGTGCAGGGGGCTTTGCCCCCCTGCTAAAACATTAATGAAAATAAAACCAACCTAACTTGTCCAAACACTTTCAGGACAATACGCACCAAAAAGTATTTTAACCCTGAACTCTTCCTAACAGAACTTAGACACTGTAATTGGTCTCCACTTAAATCACTCCCACTAAACAAAGCTGTGGAATACTTTAATTCCACATTCTTAGCCATCCTTGACCAACGTGCTGCAATTCGCTCTGTTAGAAATAAAACTAAGCCTGCCCCCTGGCTCTCAAACACTACTAGGCAAAAAAATCCTTCAGAGAAACAAATCTTGGGGTAAATGGCGTAATACTAAGGATCCTACAGATCACCAAACCTTTAGACAACTAAGAAATCTTGCAAAAAAAGCCATCTTCTTAGATAAAAAAGACTATTATTACCACATGCAGCAAAGTTACCAAAAAAAAACACAAACATTTTGGAATAGCATCAACAAACTACTATACCCAGGACAATGCAGCTCACCTAACCCACAAGGCACTAGCCATGAGAATCCCACTTATACTGCGAATGCCTTTAACTCTTCACACAAGCCATCCAAACTCTTGCTATTCAACTTTCTCCAGATACCTCAAAACTGCCTACAACCATGACAAACACACCTCCACCTTTTCAGTTACAACCAGTCTCTACTTCCTTTATATGCTCCCTTCTCCAAAAACTAAAACCTACCACCCCCTCAGCCGACCAACTCCCAGCAGGATACCTGCAAAAAGGTGCTAAAGCCATAGCCTGTCCCATCTCCATTCTTATTAACCATACCATAAATGAAGGTTCCATCCCACCTATCTGGAAAATTTCTCATATCATCCCACTACATACAGGTGGGAACTCCTATGACTTTTCTAACTACCGTCCTATAGCTCTACTATCTCCCCTAGCAAAAATAATGGAGAAATGCATCGATAAGCAACTACTTAACCACCTACTCCAAAATAACTTACTTGCCAACTGTCAACATGGATTCAAACCTTTCCATAGTACCACCACTGCCCTCCTATCCTTCACAGATTGCATTAACAAAAAACAGAACAACAATACTCTTTCCTCTGCAGTCTTTATTGACTTATCTAAAGCTTTTGATATGGTCAGTCACCAGCTCCTCATAAATATACTGAAATCCCTTTCACCTGAACCCCTAGCGATAAATTGGTTCAAATCTTATTTAGACAATAAACAGCAAGCTGTGCTATGGGACAATAAACTATCTAACCACTTTCCCATTTCCCTTGGTGTTCCTCAGGGCTCTATATTAGGCCCACTCCTATTTTCCATCTTTATCAATAACCTTCACTCTTCAGTTCCTCATACCACCTGCATTCAATATGCAGATGGCTCATAATCTGTTCAGCCACTTCTCCAACTGAACTACAGTCCCTTACCCAAAATGCATTCAATACTGTAGAACAATGGTTTTTAAACCACTGCCTCCTAAACCCCAAAAAAACTAAACTTTTACTGTTCACGCCAACCCAAAAGTCCACCCTAATAAGTTTCTCTCTCACATCTAATAATGGCACTCTCATATCTCCTGAACCTACCCCCAAACTTCTAGGTATAACAATAGATAGCAACCATAACTTCGATATTCATATAAACAGCACAGTAAAAACAGTCAACAAAAAATTAGGATCCCTGTATAGAATCAAACCCTTTCTTACTCCAGTAGCCAGGACCGCTATAGCCAACTCACTTACTCTCCACTCTACTCTATGCTTTACCTATCTAATCTAACCTTTCTAAGAACAACCTAAATAAAATGGCAATCTCCTATAATAATATTGCCAGATTTGCTACTGCCTCTCATTTTAGAACACATCACTGTCTTAATCTAAAGCAACTCGGATGGCTTGAATTTCCAAACCAAGTTCTTTTTCATCAGCTTACTATAGCCGATAAAACTCTTTACCAACTCACCAACACTCCAATACTCACTAGCATTATTACCCCTTAGAGCAATCTTAAGAATTTACGCTCCTCAAACAAAATACTTATCAATACTTGCAAAGCCAACAACTTGGCAGGAGATTCCCTCTTCTCTAATGCTGTTGGAAAGCACTGGAATCTTTCACCCACTGAACTCGTTTCTCTGGTTTCATTAACTCTTTTTAAATAGAAGCTAAAATTATTCCTCCATACCCACTGGTTACGCCCCTGTACTAACCCTGACTAACTTTCCTCCCTTACACTAATGCATTCTCCTCACCTTTATTGACTTACGCTTAAGAAACCAAGGACTATGTCATGACAACTAAAATATATGTATATATGTATATAGTAACATCTCTTGTATATTTGCCAGAAAGCCAAAAGACACAACAACAACAACTATTTGAGTTATGCTTATGATGAGTACTGTACTTTATATTACCAACAGATGTTTAAGTTTGACTGTTGCAACCTTTTATATAGTTTTTTTGTATCTATCTTGGAGCTTTTCTCCCCAGGCCTCTACTGAAAATGGACATGTATCTAGTTAGACTAGCCTAGTCAATAAATGTAAAATAAAATAAAATAAATAAATAAATAATGAAGTGTGTTTTTATTTTTTTTTTGTAACACGCTTTAACGAAAGTGCTTTTTCAATAAAAGCGCTTTTGTTAAAGTGTGTTCGGTTGCTATGGATTCGGACGTTTGCTCATTTGAGCAAACGTCCTAGATCCATATATATATATATATATATATATATATATATATATATATAAAAAATATATATACAAAATACTAATATTCAAAATAATGATAAGAGCAGAAGTGAGATGCCAGCACAGAAGCTATATATTGTGACAGATATAACATGTATGATATGCCTCATATACAAATCATATGACCAGAAGTGAGATGTCAGCACATAACTGTGTACTGTGGCAGATATAACATGTATGATATGCCTCATATACAAATCATATGACCAGAAGTGAGATGTCAGCACAAAACTGTGTACTGTGGCAGATATAACATGTATGATATGCCTCATATACAAATCATATGACCAGAAGTGAAATGGCAGCACATAGTTGTGTATTGTGGCAGATATAACATGTATGATATGCCTCATATACAAATCATATGACCAGAAGTGAAATGGCAGCACATAGTTGTGTATTGTGGCAGATATAACATGTATGATATGCCTCATATACAAATTCTATGATCAGAAGTGAGATGTCAGCACACAGCTGTGTATTGTGACAGATATAACATGTATGATATGCCTCATATACAAATCCTATGATCAGAAGTGAGATGTCAGCACACAGCTGTGTATTGTGACAGATATAACATGTATGATATGCCTCATATACAAATCCTATGATCAGAAGTGAGATGTCAGCACACAGCTGTGTATTGTGACAGATATAACATGTATGATATGCCTCATATACAAATCATATGACCAGAAGTGAGATGTCAGCACAGAATTGTGTATTTTGACAGATATAACATGTATGATATGCCTCATATACAAATCATATGACCAGAAGTGAGATGTCAGCACAGAATTGTGTATTTTGACAGATATAACATGTATGATATGCCTCATATACAAATCCTATGATCAGAAGTGAGATGTCAGCACACAGCTGTGTATTGTGACAGATATAACATGTATGATATGCCTCATATACAAATCCTATGATCAGAAGTGAGATGTCAGCACACAGCTGTGTATTGTGACAGATATAACATGTATGATATGCCTCATATACAAATCATATGACCAGAAGTGAGATGTCAGCACAGAATTGTGTATTTTGACAGATATAACATGTATGGTATGCCTCATATACAAATCCTATGATCAGAAGTGAGATATCAGCACATAACTGTGTATTGTGACAGATATAACATGTATGATATGCCTCATATAAGTGCTACTACGTTTACAACATTTTTCAGGTGCAGGGGTATTACCAAATAGCAGTCTTAAGTTGAGATTTCGAACAAAGATTTTTAGTTCTGTTAAAGCAGAGACAATATTGTCACAACCATATGGTATAAATTTAAAACCTTTACTGAAAAGCGAAAAGTGCGCTGATTGTAATTCAAAAGTGGAGAGGTTTAATACACTGTTCATTTGCGACTTACTTTGTTCAGTCCTAAAGGGCTTTGATTCTTCCTTTTGTTTGTAGATGTAATTTGTGTAGATAACAAGCTCCTCGACTTGGGGGATTTATTTCCAACTGCTTCTGGTTGTTCTAACTGAAAACGCTTAGGTGCAAAGCTAAAAGTAAGTTGTTGAGTCTTTTTTCCAGTTAGCGTATTCACGTTGTCAGCGCCATCATTCTTACTTCGTATCCTAACAGATGCGCATGCGCTGCTGATTACAGATGTAGGTGTAGGTTGGACTATCCCATCAGATGTTGTATTGGGGGGACTCTCTTTAGTTGTAGGTGTTTCTACGACATTAGTGCTGCATACAGGTTCATCAAAAGTATCTAAGGCATCAAGTGCTTCTTTATAAGTAGGCTTTTGATAATTAGAGGTTGTATGATAATCAGATTTAGGCCAAGAAAATATTCCCTTTTGAAGTCCCCAATGTCACGTAAAGTTTACGTTTCTTAGTAGCTTCCATTCTTATGTCGGTATGCAGTCTATCTAGCATTTGCTGATAGACATGAATTAACTTAGAAAAAACAGAAAGTTCCATAATGGCATTTTCCATGGTGAAGATTTCTTTTTTATATTCATCTTCTATTTTAACAAAGAAATCATTCATTAAGCACATATAGTCTAAAGACAACTTGATGTTCAACTGTTGCCATGATTTTAAAGTTCAGGAAAAGTATTGCCATATGAAGGCATTTAAGAATCCTAAGCCCACGTGGGACAATACCTCTTTCCACATAAGCTAAAAGCTAACGCTGCCACTGCAAGTGTTTAAATGCAGTTACCTTTCTCTCTAATTGTTGCAAGATTTTATGAAACTCTGCCAGGCTTTCTGGCTCAGGAACAACATCAGACGAAGTAGCAGAGTTTGTAGAGTCCACACAGTTCAGTAAAGGGTTGGTCTCAATATTAATCAGAGACTTTAAAGAATTCAAGCTAGTTCAACTGTATCCAGGCTAAGGGCTGCGAGATAGACCTCCAACAGGAATTCCCAATAACAGCAGAAACAGTAACAGCACAAGTAAAACCAGCTGCAAAACTAAATATTAGTATTGAAGAAGGGTTACGCCCGAAAGCTCCGCTTTTTATTAAACTGGTTTTCTCTGCAAGTTTTCTCTTTTGAGTTCGTGTTTTGCTGTTATTGGGAATTCCTGTTGGAGGTCTATCTCGCAGCCCTTAGCCTGGATATGGCAGTTGGAACTAGCTTGAATTCTTTAAAGTCTCTGACTCTACAAACTCTGCTACTTCGTCTGATGTTGTTCCTGAGCCAGAAAGCCTGGCAGAGTTTCATAAAATCTTGCAACAATTAGAGAGAAAGGTAACTGCATTTAAACGCTTGCAGTGGCAGCGTTTTAGCTTTTTAGCTTATGTGGAAAGAGGTATTGTCCCACGTGGGCTTAGGATTCTTAAAATGCCTTCATATGGCAATACTTTTCCTGAACTTTTAAAATCATGGCAACAGTTGAACATCAAGTTGTCTTTAGACTATATGTGCTTAATGAATGATTTCTTTGTTAAAATAGAAGATGAATATAAAAAAGAAATCTTCACCATGGAAAATGCCATTATGGAACTTTCTGTTTTTCTGTTAATTCATGTCTATCAGCAAATGCTAGATAGACTGCATACCCTGACATAAGAATGGAAGCTACTAAGAAACGTAAACTTTACGTGACATTGGGGACTTCAAAAGGGAATATTTTCTTGGCCTAAATCTGATTATCATACAACCTCTAATTATCAAAAGCCTACTTATAAAGAAGCACTTGATGCCTTAGATACTTTTGATGAACTTGTATGCAAAACTAATGTCGTAGAAACACCTACAACTAAAGAGAGTCCCCCCAATAAACATCTGATGGGATAGTCCAACCTACACCTACATCTGTAACCAGCAGCGCATGCGCATCTGTTAGGATAATGGCAAGAATGATGGCGCTGACAACGTGAATACGCTAACTGGAAAAAAGACTCAACAACTTACTTTTAGCTTTGTACCTAAGCGTTTTCAGTTAGAACAACCAGAAGCAGTTGGAAATAAATCCCCCAAGTCGAGGGGCTTGTTATCTACACAAATTACATCTACAAACAAAAGGAAGAATCAAAGCCCTTTAGGACTGAACAAAGTAAGTCGCAAATGAACAGTGTATTAAACCTCTCCACTTTTGAATTACAATCAGCGCACTTTTCGCTTTTCAGTAAAGGTTTTAAATTTATACCATATGGTTGTGACAATATTGTCTCTGCTTTAACAGAACTAAAAATCTTTGTTCGAAATCTCAACTTAAGACTGCTATTTGGTAATACCCCTGCGCCTGAAAAATGTTGTAAACGTAGTAGCACTTTTATACCAGTTAGTGTTCCTGTACATATGCCTCATAAACAAATCCTATGATCAGAAGTGAGATGTCAGCACACAGCTGTGTATTGTGACAGATATAACATGTATGATATGCCTCATATACAAATCATATGACCAAAAGTGAGATGTCAGCACATAATTGTGTATTGTGGCAGATATAACATGTATGACATGCCTCATATACAAATCATATGATCAGAAGTGAGATGTCAGCACATAATTGTCTATTGTGGCAGATATAACATGTATGATATGCCTCATATACAAATCATATGATCAGAAGTGAGATGTCAGCACATAGTTGTGTATTGGGGCAGATATAACATGTATGATATGCCTCATATACAAATAATATGACCAGAAGTGATATGTTGGCACAGGAGCTATGTATTGTGACAGATTTAACATGTATGATATGCCTCATATACAAATCATATGACCAGAAGTGAGATGTCAGCACACAGCTGTGTATTGTGACAGATATAACATGTATGATATGCCTTATATACAAATCATATGACCAAAAGTGAGATGTCAGCACATAATTGTGTATTGTGGCAGATATAACATGTATGATATGCCTCATATACAAATCATACGATCAGAAGTGAGATGTCAGCATATAGTTGTGTACTGGGGCAGATATAACATGTATGATATGCCTCATATACAAATAATATGACCAGAAGTGATATGTTAGCACAGGAGCTATGTATTGTGACAGATTTAACATGTATGATATGCCTCATATACAAATCATATGACCAGAAGTGAGATGTCAGCACAGCTGTGTACTGTGACAGATATAACATGTATGATATGCCTCAAATAAAAATGCCAGGGATTCCAGATAAGTACTTTACTGAGTGTCACTATCATGGATGTGTGAGGTGGGTGACTGCTAAAATTACAACAGTCATAACTGTGATCATCAAAACAGGAGATCTGGAAGTATAATTGTCGGGAAATGTATACTCTGAGGTCGTGGTGTCCCCCTGCTCTAATCTATAGTCATTTCAGAGCTAATGCAGATACAAGTTGCAGGGCTGTGGGGACTCATCAGGGGCCGCAAGAGGGGATTTCAGTGAGCTTCAAAATTCATACTTTTTTTCTTTGCATCGCAGTTTATTTTTCTGAAATTTCAGGACTCATAGGATCGGGCCTTCCACTTTGAAGAGAGACAAGTGTGAGGCATGTATTCCACATAGCGTGTGGCCTGTAATG
Organism: Protopterus annectens; assembly: GCF_019279795.1. Taxonomy (NCBI): domain Eukaryota; kingdom Metazoa; phylum Chordata; order Ceratodontiformes; family Protopteridae; genus Protopterus; species Protopterus annectens. The sequence goes on from NC_056747.1 coordinate 1,253,625,346, forward strand.
GTCATAATCAGATGGGAGGTCTGAGCAGAAAAACTAGATAACTCTGAATATTGTGGAATCGCAACTTAGGATGATCCTACAGAGATATGTTGGCTTTGCTTATTCTTCTTCACAACAATAGCTACATACATGGTTTTGTGATTCAAGGAACTCAGCAACAGCCATATTTAATCCTCTTAATGGATCTTAGAAACATTTTTGTTTCATTATCCAGAGAGCACCCCTACATTACCAGGCTATAATTCATACCACACCTTTCGGCCACCTAACCTGGACTGAAACACTAAAGGCGAAGGCGTGTCCATATTCATTAAAGATATCCACACCTCCAGGCTAGTTGCTCAGCATAATGTATCTGAGATTATTCAAGTGCAACTAACTCTGGGCAAGAGCACAATCCAAATTTTAGCTTGCTACAGATCCTCCTATGCCCCAAGAATCCCACTCCTCATTTCTTGATACACTGGAAAATATTAGGGTACAACCTAACACCCTAATAATGGGTGATTTCAACTACACTACCATTAACTTTAAAAGCTACTCATGTACCAACTATTTTGCTCAACATTTTCTGGAATTCATAAATTCCAGTGCCTTGGATCAACTCATCCATACCCCCACCAGGGGCAGCAATATCCTAAACCTGGTCATTACCAACATGGGCAAGTGGTGTCCCAAACCAGAGGTCAGTTCCTTGTTGGTCAGATCTGACCACAAGCTAATCACCCTAGACATCCACATCCCGCCCCCACCCCATTAGGGAAACCACCGTAAAAAAAATTTTCCAAAGCCAACTTCACGCTTCTTAAGACAGAAGTGGCAAACTTCACGACACCCATGCAGATGGACAATAGAGGTACGACTGCTGAATCCTACGCAAATGCACTTTATACAAGTGCATGGATTGTGCAATCCCTAACAGAACCAAGATGCTATCCTCCAAAAAAAAAAAGGAAGCCAAAAAAAAGATTAAAATCTCATGATTGGAGGAACTCCCTGGTCAGCCTCAGTAAGAAGCTGAGATCCCTCATAAAATCCTCCAAAGCTAGTTATGAAAACAAAATCGCCACTGATTCTAAAGACAACCACAAAACATTATATAGCTATATCAAGAATCTCAATGGCAACACTCAGATCTGCTCTGAGTTACAGCACAATGGCACTAAATATACAGAACCAACTGATATTGCCAGCATCCTGGCAGATAGGTTCACTAACTTTACCCCCCTCTCACCCTCTAAAGGGCCCATCTCCATACCAGAAGAATGCAAAGTTCCTGTAATCACAGCTGCACAGGTAAAAACCACACGGGCCCATCTCTATACCAGAAGAATGCAATGTTCCTGTAATCACAGCTGCACAGGTAAAAACCACACTCTCCAAAGCCAAGAACACAGCATCCATGGGACCTGACAACATCCCAGGCTGTGTTCTACATGAACTACAGAACGAAATGGCACCCCACCTAAGTACCATGTTCAATCATAGCCTTACCTCAGGCCTTGTGCCCACTGAATGGCGCACAGCGATGGTCATCCCACTCCACAAAGGGGGAGCCACCAAGGACCCTGGGAGCTACCACCCTATTAGCCTGATGAGCCTAGTCTGCAAGGCTATGGAATATATCATCATGGAACTTATAAACAATGACATTGGTAATCTCTGAACTCTGGACCCCCGCACAGTTCAGGTTTGTAAAAGGCAGATCATGTCTCCTAAACCTGATAGACTTCTTTGAAATTGTCAACAAAGCCATAGATGAGGGTAAGGTGATTCACACAGCCTATCTAGATCTCGCCAAAGCTTTTGACACCATCCTCCACTCTAGAATTATAGATAAACTTGCTAAACTAGGTATAAATCCCTATGTCACAAGATGGGTTGCCAACTGGCTCACTGACAGAACCCACACTGTGAAAGTAGCATACTCCAAATCTGACTTCAGACCAGTGACAAGTGGAGTACCACAGGGTTCAGTCCTGGTCCTCTCTTGTTTGGTATCTGCTTCTCAGAAGTACAGGCTAACACAGAAGGTCTTTGGCTAACGAAGTTCGTAGATGACTCCAAACTAGGAGCCATAATCGAAACTCCTAATGAGGTGGACATCCTACAAAAGGGCCTCACTGAGATAGATACCTGGGGTCAAATCCATGGCTTCAGGCTCAATGCCAAAAAGTGTAATGTCATCCCTTTTGGTAAAAACTCTGTACCCATGAACTACCACATAGGCGGTAATCTACTTAACACCAAAAATGTGATAAGAGACCTTGGGACACAGGTGGACAGTAGTCTCTCCTTTGATAATCACATCACCACAGTAGTCAGGAAATCCTTCTACATGGCACACCTCATCACAAAAGGTTTCTCATCCAGGAAAAAAGAGGTCATTGTTCCCCTCTACTCGTCACTCATTAGACCCATTATAGACTACAGCACCCCTTTTGGTATGTACCTCACAAAACATCTACAACAACTGGAAAAGCTGCAGAAATACTTCACAAAAGGACTACCGGCCTCAAACAGATGGCCTATGCAGACCGTCTCAAAAAACTCCAGCTTTACTCCGTCACATATCGCCTACTCAGAGGCGATCTCTGCCTAACATACAAAGCTATGTCAAACCCAGAGCTGTTGGACATGCTCCATTTAAAGAAATCACAATCCCTCTGAGCTACATGCTCTAGGAGTCTAAACCTTGTCACAACAATAAACAGAACATGCTGGAGGGATAGATTCCTGTCCCAGAGACTTCCCACACTCTGAAACAAACTACCTATCTATATCAAACAAAGCTCCTCATTAGCACTCTTCAAGAAAAATCTTGATGATTGGATGGGAGATAGGAAATTCATGCCGGGGATCACTTTTGTGGCTCTGCTCAACAGAGGCACAGGAAAATAATTTTCTTGGGTGGCGAAAGCCAGGGTACCTTTTTGGCTAGGCTTATATAGACCCTAGGGCCAATAGCCTAATACCTACCTATGGACCTACCTATGAACCTATTATCAGGTAATTAATGTGATAAAATTAGTGATTTCCCCATAATTTCACTAACAATGTATTACATTATTAAATAACTTTCAGTAACAAAATACTGAGTTATTTAATAACTAAGGAAATGGTAACAAAGGCTGAAAACAGTCAAGTAAAAAAACTTACAGTGGTGGCGGTATCTAAAAGCTGGTACTGTCTGCTTAGAATAATATGTATTTTTGGAATAATAAGTTGTATCTTACAAAATAATCTGACATTTATAATTTTATGGACATACTAAAGCACTGACAGAAGACTCAGGGTCCAGCAATTCCATCAGGTTACTGCAACAGATTTTCCCTTAAGTTGCCCACTTCCACCCTGCATTACATTCCAGAACAGCCTTCCATGTGAAATGGTAATCTGTGTCCTCTCCAGCTGCCAGCTGGGACCCTTTTTCACCCTCCTTGGTGTCTCAACCTGAGCTACACCACCAATTTGCTTCTCACTGTACAGTGTGCCCATATCACATTCCCCTGGTGGCATTTTATATGTAAAGAGGAGTTGTACAGTTGTGAGATCACACCATTGTGCACTTCTTGCCTTTAAGTAGCACTGTTCAATATAACAACAGTATGTGGCAAGCAAACAAAACATACTAAAATAGTAAATGTTTGTATCTGTACTACACAGCCATCTTGGAGTAAAGTGCATTAACTAATAAAGTTATGGGGATGTAGTCTGACATGTGGAAGTTCTTGGGGCCTGCACTTCAAATTAAAAAGGAGCTCAGTTCATTTTGTCACATGCTACTTTATCAGTACTACAGTTTTGGAGTAACGCCATGTAAATTATTATTTCCCTTTCACTGTAAAACTGTTCTATGCATATTATGTAAATTATTTCCTTTTCATTGCAAAGATGTTTTCATGTCTGTAGATCATGTGAAATATGTTTTGAAGACTGTACGTTATCCTTCCAATTATGTACTTCATGCAAAACCTTTGTGGAGATTTCTCCCCTTTCCTACTGAAAATGGGGTCTGCCCAGTCAGTCATTCCTGGACAATAAAAATAAATCAGTTAAGTAAGTAAGTAAATAAATGCAAGTGTTGTTTACTGAATTAACTTTAGCAAACCCCATCCTAGTTACAATGAGCTTTATTTAATCATTTGTTGCCACTCACAGTTCAGTAAAAGACACGTTTACACTCATACTACACCAAAACTATATTTGTTGATAAACTAGCATGTGGCAAAATGAACTGAGTTACCTTTTTATTTAGAATGTAGGTAAAATAGTCCACATGGCCTTACCATTGCCAAGTGCAGTGGGAGAATGAGCACCTCATCTTTTAGTTCACACACTTAGCTCAGCACCCCAGGATCCTTCAATCCTTTCCTCAGTCACCCACATAACCTGTAAATTTTCTGTGGATATATGCACAAAAGTGTAATTATTACGGCCACTAATCTGCAACCATACAAACCTCGAAAATGTGCCACTACAAATGAAGTCCTTTATTTGTAAACATTGTTCTACTTTTAGTGTCAGTTAGTAATCAGGATGGTGTCGCTCTATAGTCCAAACCCGATATCTGACAAAAATGGGTCTATATTATAACATCGAAGTTTTTAAACATCGAATGTTATAATATTGAACCCGTAATGTCAAACGTTGAAAACAGCGAAGGTGCAGGACACCGAATTCTTTCCCAGGGAAAGAATTTGGTGGGCCATTGTTGTGGCTTCGCTGTTTTCAGAGTTCGATATGTTGGAACGTTACAGGTCGGGTTCAGGTAAGTGTGTGATTGTATGTAGGTTAGGGTTAGGGGGCGGGTTAGGTGAGTTAGGGTTAGGAGCGGGTCAGGTAAGTGTGCGGTTGTGTGGATGTTAGGGTTAGGGGGTGGGTTAGGTGAGTTAGGGTTAGGGCACGGGTCAGGTAAGTGTGCGATTGTGTGTAGGTTAGGGGGCGGGTTAGGTGAGTTAGGGTTAGGGCGCAGGTGAGATTAGTGTGCGATAGTGACGGACTTTAGGGTTAGGGTTGGGTTAAGGTAAGTGGATAGCTAGCAGTGTATGTAAAGTTTAGTTTAGGTTTAGGTGTAGGAATTTAAGTGTATGTGTGTGGATTGCTGTTTTTTGTGTGTGTTTGTGTTGTGTGTATGTTTCTTGGAAAAGCGATTTTTTCCCTGGGGAAAAATTTGGTATTCTGACTGTTCGATGTTTTCAGATTTTGGTGTTTGGGGTTCGATATTATAACATTCAATGTTTAAAAACTTCGATGTTATAATATAGACCCGACAAAAATATATGAATATAGTTTAGTATGTCAAGGGACAACTCATTGAGAAGCAGATAATCGAGTTGCTCTTGCCAAGTGTCCCACTGACTGAATGTTGCAAGTTAAAACAGAACAGCACCATCATCACAGGGAGGGAGGGCTGATGTCATAATGGTTAAGGTCTTCACTTCACAGACACAAGGTACAAGGTTTGACTCTGGTCTTGGGTTACTGGGTAAGTTTAAATTGTCCCTTCAGGGCAGTTAAACTAGTATTCTAGTTTTCATCAATAAACCAATGAACCTATAAACAGAAGCAGTTGAACAGCCCTATATATACACGTAGGATCACTCCCTCTTTCTCCATGATAACTTGATTTCAAAGTTATTATATATAGCTATCAGGAGTGCTGTTGGAGAAGTGCCTCATACTGAAGCACTTATTTACTGATAATTGATAGTTGTTGATTTGAAAGCAAAGAAATTGCCACGCTGGTCAACAAATACCAGGATTTTTTACAGTTAGGAATCAGTAAGCAACAGCTCCCTAAGCTGGCTGTCAGAATTACAGACACAGTCTAATATTCTAAACAGGATCAATCCCAGCACTGGACTCCATTGAGGACAAATTTTCCCAGACAATAAATCACTAACTACCTACTTCCACTCAGATAGCTTTGTATACACCTCACCATTTTAGGTCTCAACATCCCCATACTTAACCTTCCCATCAACCTCTAGCGGAAAACTGTGTAAAATCCCCTGAAATCCACATGCACTTCTGATGGATTTCCTTTGCCTACTTCTGAAGTGACCCAGTCATAAGATTTGATCGAGATATACTTGCAATGACTGTAATTTATTTTATTCTATTTATTTATATTGGTTCACTGAGGTAGTGCACTGATCTCAATGAACCATTTGCAGACATAGCCCGGGTGAACAGGATAACAGGATTATAGGAAGATACCAGGCTAATGGCCATAGGGCCTTTACAAGCCTAGTAAAGTTCTACCCTTATTTCCATGATCAGCACCTATTGTCCCTGTCCAAGAGGGACACAGGTGGAACCCCCCCCCCCAGGTGAATTTACTGTTACCCATCCAATCGTCCAGATTGCATTTGAAGAGGGCCAATGAGGTGCTCTGTTTGACATGAAGTAAAAGTCTGTTCCAAAGGTGTAATTACGTTTGTGAGACAAATATGTCCCTCCAGCAGGTTCTATAAATGTCACATACCAGGTTAAGGTCTTTAGACGGAGTAATCCATGTACCATTGGACTTGCATATATGCATCATTTCCAATAAAGCAGGGTCAGAGATTGCTTTATATGCAAGGTAGAGATCGCCTCTGAGTAGTCTGTATGAAACAGAATAAAGTGACGGTGATTTCAGATGAACTCCTAGAATTTAGGAGCATAACCTTGAGGTTGCCTTTAGATGGAGTTTTTACATCAGGAATTTTGTCCTTGAGACACTGCCTCAAAAGGCACATAGGGGTGGTAAAAGACTTAGCCAGTAACTGAAATCCCAGGGGTGGCAGACGAAGACCATCTCTGGCAAAGCATATAGGTCTGTCGATCCTGTCATCCCAGGCTGACAAATACTGTATCCCCTTAGAATGACACCAGAAACTAAACCAATTATTGAAGTCAATCATTTTCTGTTTGTATTGAGGCATCATCCTAGGTGAAGGTAAAATGCTGCTTAAGGCTAGGTACATAGTCCAAGAACTCAGTTATGTCTCTCTTCATACAGTCCAGACAGGTACGTCTCAAGTCATTCACACCAACATGGACTATGATGGAGTCATAACAAAGCCTCTCATTGACAGACTTGAGTGCATGTGCCTTATGGTGGATCCTGGCACCTGACAGACAGCTGACTGTGACCTTTTTCTTATCTAATATGCTTGGTTTTGTGTTTTGCCTTAAGGGCTTGACAGGTGAGACACTGGTGTGTAAGTCATTATGTGCATTGTGTTCTGCAGAGGAAGTATTATGTGTAGCGTGCTTGTGTTTGGAAGGTCTCTGGTGTTTAGGTATGTTTCTGGTGAGGACCTCAGTGTATGTGGGTATGTGTGATGTGGGTTTGGGTGAAGAAGCAGGAGGTGAGGTATGCATGCTGGCAACCTGCTCATTGTTACATGCACTGACTGGTATATGAGAGACCATGGATTCAAGGAGCACATAAGAAATAAACAAAACATATTTACAGTTATAAGAATATGCTAACAAAACATGCGTATTTATGGATGCTAAAATATGTTACAACATTTATTTCAAGAGGTAGTTTCCAGTGTCAAAACATGGTTGGAAAAATGTAGTTAGTACTTAGCAAAGCTTTTTCGATAAGACATAGCCATAAAGACCGACACAAATAGCAGCATATCATCATACAGAGAAGTTTGAAGACATTAGAAGAGAGGAGTGTGAATAGTTGCAGGAAAGGATACTATTGGAAAAAAAACAGAGAAATTGTGAGAGAGGTACTCAGATGGAAAAGGAGTAGAAAGGAGATGAAATGTGAGAGATGCAAAGAGAAAAGCTAATAAATCTGTAAGACCTTTATCATTTGTTGGCTTCATCAGCCTGCCCTGGCAAATATTTTTTTTAATAATTTCCAGTGGGAAGGAAGCAGTAACAAGCCCTTAACTGCCTGTCTATTTTACAGTACCATTTACAGTTGAGGGCACCATTGCACTCATCCTTCATTCAGGTGAGGGCTCCATTGCACTCATCCTTCATTCAGGTAACGCCACTGTGACCTCCTGGTAGTACCATTTACAGGTGAGGGCACCACTGCACTCATCCTTCAATCAGTTAACACCACCGAGACCTTCTGGTACACACTTAGCACTTCACCAAGTAATGTCACTAACTCTAAATATTCAGTAAGGCATGTACTCTCATCCCTGTGCATTATCTCTCCAAAATCCTACAACTCCCTTCATTAGATCCTTCTTGGTCACACACTCATCTGTCCATTTTTTTCTCATCTATCCCAGTCATTCTGGCCCAGCTTTCTTCTCCTCCTCTGCAAATGACAACCTGTCACAAAATTACAGAATTTACATGGGGAAAAGTAAAAATAGAAGGGGTAAGTCAAGGAGTCCCTGAAAACCAGGAAAAGCTGAGAAGCTAATAACACCTCTACTCATAAAACAAATAAAAAGAAAAATAAAGGCTACAGAAAATGCTGAGTTGCAGGAATGTGTTTTGTACAAGGCAAGCTCTACAAAGTCTCTTTGCACCCTCTGGTGACCACAACTCACATTGCACAGTGACAAACCTCAAAAATACCTCCAATATAGTGACTTAAGTTTCATATTCTACAAAAACAAGGCCTAAATATCACATCATTTTCCACAGATGGTCATATACTATTAACATACGCGTGTTTCAGACACAAGAAGAGTACAACATTTCAAAAGGTGAAGGACTTATTGCTGTTCTGTGGTAGGGAGTTCCTATTGTGTTATTCTGTGATCAATCAGGCTCCCTCCATTACAAAAAAAAAAATTAGAAATTGTTTGTCCTTTGCATTTACTTGTATGAAAAAAAACTCTAACTTATAAAGAGACAGCCTGTTTATATATAATGTTCTATAATAATATAATGAACAAAGGAGGAAGCAGAAGTGATATATTCTTCTATTTAATCATATGTTGCATGACCAGGAAGAAAAACATATTCAGCCATAACCTGAGCCATACAAATGTAAACAAATACAGTACAAAACTGACAACAAAAACAATCCTCTTAGTGTGACACGGTGATTACAGAAACCAACACTTAATGGTTGTAAAACTAAGAAAAACCTTACGTTCAAGTAACAGTAGCTGGGAGCAGGAAAAAACATATGAAATGTACTGAAATCATGCGGAAGTAAGAGAGTAAAACTGTATACTGGAAAACATTACTTCAAGCTGTGATTAAGAAGAAAAGGCTGAATAAATGAGTGAGTAAGGCAAGAGCTCTTACTTGGGGGCACTTACAGTTCTTTGGTGAGTATCTGAAGGCAAGAAAAAAAAGAGTAGAAAACTGTACTTTAACTTTGAAATTAGGGTGTTTTTACCTGTCAAGTACCAAGCATTGTGTGTAAGGAGTCTTGTAACCTTTATGACATATATATATATATATATATATATATATATATATATATATATATATATATATATATATATACACATATATACATATATATATATATATATATATATATATATATATATATATATATATATATATATTTTTTTTTTTTTTTTTACAGTTCCTATTTTTGGCAGACAGGACAAATGGAAAACTGAACTTCAGGACTTTTTATTTTCAAGCATTTAGCCCTACTAAATCAAACTTCAAATATGTGTTCATTACTTTAGGTATAAACTAAAAAAAGAATGTGAAAATAAACATCTGTTCATTTTCTAATAATAGCTTTATCCTGTTGAGGGTATCAGAGGATTGGTAACGTATCCCAACACTCAACAATTATCAGGTAGACAATGACCAGCAGTTCCGGGGATTGACAATTCACTTTGGGCATGTCTAGCAAATATGGGAAGAAACTAAAGCACATGGCAAAAAGCCATGTAAACACAGACACGCAAATTCCAAATTCTGCACAGAATGCACTTCCCCAGCTGGGTACAACACCAAGTGAGATAGCAATGCTAATTATTGCTAAAAAAATAATAATAAATAATGTTTCCCATAGCAAATGTGAGGGTTTGTACAGAATACACTGTCCTATCATACCACATTCAGTTATTCGATTTAAAGCTACCGGCTTGGCTTTTAAAAATAAAGTCTAAGTGCAGCCATGTTTACTTGCTACGTTTATTAGAAATGACTAATTAGCCCTTATCTCCCCAGTATGCACCGCAATAGCTTACTAGCAAATTCTAGAAATGTCTCTGCTCAGCTGCATTCTTCCTCTTTTCAGGAAATGCAAAATGTAATCCTTTACAATTCTTCTATAAATTCACTATTATCTCCCTATAAATTATTGCAAAAGCCTTAAACGTCAGTGGTCTAAATAATGAAACAGACTGGTCAGTGGTGTGGTCAACATCACAGTCCTAACACACATTTAATTACAGACTTAGCTGTAATGTTACTCCGCGTTCTCTCATGTCATTCTTCACTCATACTCTTTTGACAAATCTAGCCTTAACATCAGTGCTGGTACCGTCCTCCTAGTTAAAAGGTTCATAGGTGCGTAATAGGCTAGCTGCCCTTGCAGGCCATTTTAAGCCTAGCCAAGTTCCCTTTTTCTGCTCAAAATAACCTATCCCATTTGGTTACAGATTGGCCTTACCCATCCAATGGTCGATAATTATATATTACACCTAAAAGGAATAACTAGGATCACACCACGGATAATTTGAGGATAAAACATTTTAGAATTGCCTCAGTCCATTAATAGTACAGGGACAGTCCTGAGGTAAATTTTCTGTTTACCATCCATAGATATAAGTTGAAAACGGACAGGGATGGGCATTATTTTATGTGGATAGGGAGTCTGTTGAACAGTAGTGGTATCCTCTGTGAGATATATCTGTCCTTCCAAACCTTTCTGTTGATGTTGCAAAAGAGGTTTAGATCCCTAGATTGAGTATTTCTGATGTCATCTGACTTGCTGATGTATAGTAAATCCATCGGTAATAGGTCAGAGAATGCCTTGTATGCCGGACACAGGTCACCTCTTAGCAGTCTGTATGATACCGACTATAGTGACAGGGCTTTGAGTCAGTCCATGCGGGACATGTTGTTTAGGTCTTGTATCCTTTTAGTAAGGTATCTTTATGGGCCTTCCAGTTGTTGCATGTGTCTGGACAGATACATGCCAAAGGGGGCAATATATTCAATGTTTGGCCTAATGAGGGATGAATAAAGGGGGACAATTACACCCCTAGATCTGGACACAATCCCTTTGTTTATAGGCACTGTAATATAGAAGATATGTACGAGGGTAGTGTGACGTTGGTGAGGACTGTGGTGGGAGTGACAGATAAGTTTAAGGTGGTGGTGGGATTACATCAAGGATCAGCTCTGAGCCCTTTCTTATTTGCAGTAGTGATGGAAAGGTTGACAGATGAGATCAGACAGGAGGCCCTGTGGACTATGATGTTTGCAGATGACATTGTGATATGTATTGAGAGTAGGGACCAGGTTGAGGAGACCCTGGAGAGGTGGAGATATGCTTTAGAGAGGAGAGGAATGAAGGTCAGCAAGGCTAAAACAGAATATATGTGTGTAAATGTGAGGGAGGGTAGAGGAATGGTGAGGATGCAGGGAGTAGAGTTGGTAAAGGTGGATGAGTTTAAGTACTTGGGATCAACAGTTCAGAGTAATGGTGAGTGTGGAAGAGAGGGTAGTAGGTAAGTGGAGGCTCGAACATGTTTTGTGGGGGAATTGAGGATGGATTTATATCTATAGTGAATGTGTAAGTCAAATGTCATGTGTTCCTCAATTATTACTCTTAATGTATGTGGGAAACTGCTTCAATTGTGATGTTATTTTGGGAAAGTATGGTGAAATAGCCTTTATTTACGGAGGTATTTTTCGTAGGGGTGAAAAGCATGAGCCATGTTTTGCTAAAGTTAAGGGTAGGTGGTTGCTATACATCCATGTCTCGATGGAGGTAAAGGCTAACTGAGTTCTATGTTGTACTTCAGAAATGGAATCGGCAGAGCAAATAATGGTCAACTCATCTGCATTCTGAAAGAGATACTTCACTTAGAGATGAATGGAAACTGTTAAGGAAGATGCTGAATAGGAGGGGTCCAAGCATGCAGCCTTGGGGAACCCCAATAGGAGTGTTAAGATAAGGAGAGAGGGAGTTTTGCCATGTCACAGTCTGCTGTCTATCTTTTCAGCAGCTTGAGAACCAGTTGATAGAGGAGGGGACAGGCCACTATTGGAGAGTTGGGTTAGGAGTAATGGGTGGGAGACAGTGTCAAATGCTTTTGAGGGCCTAAAAATAGGGAAGAAACTATTTTACCAGGTTCTGTTAACTGTATCATTAAATGATATGAAAGAGGTAGTTGTACTGCGACCAGGCCTAAAGCCATGTTGGGTAGGAGACGGTATTTGGTTTTTAGTCAGACGGTTTATTATTTGAGTATGTATGTGTCTTTCCAAGATTTAGAATAAGACGGCTATTAGTATGAAGTCTGAGAAGTCAGTATTGTTGCCGCCTTTATGAAGAGGAAGAATAAATGCTTTTTTCCATATTATAGGGACAAAAAATTCAAGAATGGATCAATTTAGGAGTATAGCAATCGGGTGGGCAATAGCTTCAGCTGCGAGTTTTAGGAACTGTGCGGGTAAGTTGTCAGGAGTGCAGGAGCAAGGTCTGAGTTTGACAAGTATTTATTTTATTGTGGCAATAGCAATGGGTTTAAAAGTAAATATGGAAGTAGATTGGGTAGAGAGGTTGGAGGGTAGAGGGAGAGCAAGAAGATAGTTCTGAAGGAGTTGAAGGGTTTGAGTTGCTATGGGCTTGGGGAAAAGTAGCAGTAATGTGTGCTATAGTATCAATAAAGTGAGAATTGAAGACAGTGGCTAAATCCTTGGGTGCTTTTTCAGGGTGTGGATTTGGGTTGTTGTTTGTGCCTGGACTTAGTAGTGTTGTAACAGAGTTCCAGAATTTTTAGGGGTTTAGCTTGTAGTCATTTTGAAGTTTTAGGTAATTTTTTTGTCTTTGACAATTTTTATTTTTTATTTTATTTCACATTTGTTAACCAGGTTAGTCTAACTGAGCACAGGCCCATTTTCAGTGAAGACCCGAGGAGAAAAGCTCCAATACAGACAATTACAATTTGGTTTTACATTAGTATAAACATCAAAATACAAAAGACAATTTTATAATATATGTATATAACATAGTAAGAGAAAAAAACTTAATAATGTACAAGTAAATATAAAAATGAAAATATAGTACCTTCCATACATAGTATATAGTTCATTAGCTAGACTGAACATAGCCAGCAGACATACTGTTCAAAGGTAAAGATGCAATAGATAACAGCTGGTAGAATCAGGATTAGGTTGGGTCATGGCAGGGACATAGCCATGTGTTAAGGAAAAAGTTCTTCACTTCCTTCTTGAAGTGGTTAGTTTGAGTAATGCAGCGTAAATTGGCAGGGAGGTTGTTCCAGGATTTCGATACGGAGGATTTATATAGAAAATGACCAATGTTAATTCTGGAGCTATAAGTTTGGAGAAGGGATTTGTCAGCACTACGTAAGGGGCAGGAAGGAGTATTGCAAGTCACTAGATTGGAGAGAGAGGGGCAAGCATTAGGGCTATTGAGAAGGAAGTGGGTCATATGGAGTTGTGATATTTTGAGTTGATTGGAGAGTTCGGTCCAGTGGAGTTTGTTAAGAGCGAGGCAATGGTGGGTACAATTAGGTAAGTTAGCTGAAAATTTAGCAATATTGTTATAAATCTGTTCCAGTTTGGAGAGCAAGCAGGATTGAACGTTAGTAAGTACTGGGGCTCCACAGAGGAGACTTGGAAGTAAGTAGGCTTGTGGCAGGGATAGTTTGGCATCAGGAGATAGAAATTTTTATTACGATATAAAAGGCCAAGTTTTTGGTTGGTTTTCTTAATTGACTGCTGGATATGCAAGTCAATTTTTAGTTGGTCATCAATTGTCATCCCTAGTAATTTTGTGTGGGTTTCAGTGTTAATGATGGTGTTATTTAGGGAAGTGATAGAGAAGGAGAGCTTTAGGTGGTCACTGGCCTTGGGGAGAAAGAGGAAGATTTTTTTTTTTCTTTCGGATTCTGAATAAGTTGATTATCATTAAGCCACTGAGAGGAAAGATTGTTTAGTCAGTGTCTGTACTTGTGAGATTGAGTTTGAAGATGTGATCAGAGTAGAGTCATCTGCATATTGTATGAGGGTCAAGTGGGTAGTGGAAGAATGGAGGTCATTGGTAAAGATGTTAAAAAGAAGAGGTCCCAGGATGGAGCCCTGTGGTATACCAGTGTGTATGGGCAGAAACATAGAGCAAGAAGACCGGCACTTGACTGATTATAGTCTGTCTTTGAGATAGCTGGAGAACCAGCCAGTTTGTTTAGTAGTTTGGAGAGTGACACTGTGTCAAATGCTTTTGAAAAGTCTATGAACAGAGAAGAGACCATTTTGTTTTTATCTCTAGCATCTGAGATAGTGTGAGTAAAGGATAGAAGGGCAGTAGAGGTACTGTGGTTTGGTCAAAATCCATGTTGGGTAGGAGAAAGGAGGTTATTGTGCATAAGAAATGTCAATATCTGGTTATGTAAGCATTTTTCAGGGATTTTGGATAGTGGGGACAGTATAGCAATGGGTCTATAGTTGGAGGGATTAGTAGATTTGCCACCTTTGTGAAGGGGAATAACATAGAAAGACTTCCAGATGTTGGGCACGGTAGCTTCTCTGATAGCTCTATTAATAAGAATTGAAACTAGATAGGCCATAGTGTTGGCTGTTAGTTTGAGAAAGTGTGGGGGGTGTTGTCAGCAGAGGGAGAGCAAGGTTTGAGGTTTTAGAAGGAGAGATTTTATGTAGGAGGTAGTGATAGCATTGAGAGAGAAATGTGTTTCATTATTTGTGGTTTGAGGAGGTGTTTTTTGCGGTGACAACCAATTACTTTACTTGGTTTCTTAGTTGTTTGAATTTTAGAAGGTCAGGTGGGTCTTTATTTGCTAGCCATGTTTTCCAAATTTTGTCTGTCATAAGTTCTTTAGTGGTGTTAGTGAGCCACGGGGCATGGTTTGTTTTGATTTGGTTAAGACCAAGTTTATTGGCGAGTTTATTTAGTATTTCTGGGAATGTTGAGTTAAAGTAATTAACTGCTTCATCTGAGGGAAGAGTTTTCAGCATGATTTTTTTGTAGGTTTATGAAGGTGTTTGGGTCATAATTTGAAAGGTTTCTTATTAGTTTGTATTGGTGTGATTTATGATGGGAGGGGACAGACCGGTGGGCAAAGGCAGGGAGATGGTCACTAAGGGTATTGGGAGAGAGTGCCTGTAGATGATATTTTGTTGGAGTCAGAAACCAGAATCCAATCTAGAATAGAACCACAGTTGTTGTTTTTGTTAGGTCTATCGGGGTGTGTGATAACCTGAGTAAAACTGAATAGATTAATGTTGGAGGATGGAATATTACCTGCGAGTTCTAGCCAGTTGATATTAACATCACCTAAGATTATGATTTCGTTGTTGATATTGGTGGAAATCCAGGCAAAGATTTCCTCAAGCATAGGAATATTGTTACCAGGGGGGATATAGGGAACTACTAATCATAATTTTTTTAGAGTCATTTATTTCTAGGAAGGGAATAGGAATTTCAGGATTTGGAAACTGCGGAGTGGAATTTGTAAAGGGAGTAGTTTATAGGCGTTCGGAAAAAGTAGAGCAACACCACCACCCTTTTTGTGGGGTCTATCTGCTCTTATGTCTGAGAAGTCAGGAGGGAGAAATTCTGAGTCCTAAATGTATGGTTTAAGCCGTGTTTCTGTAATGGCTTTGATGTGATTATGATAATAAAAAATCCAAGCAAGGAATTCTGAGACATTATTGTGAATGCTTTCTACATTTATGGTCACCATATAAGTCATATCCTTAAAGAATGTGTTAATGTTGAAAGGGTACCTAAGGGGCTGCGTTGTTTTAAATTTCCAAACAACGTGCAGCCAGGTACAATGTATTATGACAAGTTAGTCAATATTTTCAACAAAGCTGGTTTGCAGGTATTAGAAGTTATGGTTGAAGAATATGAAGCGAAGTCTAATGCACTTCTGAAGGATTTAAATGTTATGAATGATAAATTAGTCAACAGTTCAGGTTTTTTATCTGTCAAAAAAGGCTATGATAATGTATTCGACGAAGTGGATCAATTCTGTTTGAAAATCCTTAACAGAAAGATTCACAAGTTAGAAAGAGACTTGAATGAATATAGAGAAGGGTTAGCATACCCAGTAGTTATGAAAAATAAACAAAATGATGATTATAACAGGAATCGAATGCAAGCTAGCGCATATAGAAATGACTATGCAGAACCAGCTACTGAACCATTAAGAAGGAGTGAAAGATTAGCAGAAAAAAGTAGGAAAAATACACACCAGGATTTTCACTTTCCCCAGGACAGGTTCATGGGGAGGGGGGAGAATTATCAGCAACAGAACTGGAGGAAAACTTAGATTTAGGTGGTATTAACATCAGCTCTTTAATTGATGATGGTCAGGGAGTGACAAATTCACACGAGAATGAAGAGGTTAAAAAATTTAATCTAGTTAAACATAAAAATTTTATGATATACAATTTTACAGAAGTGGAAATCAAAAATGAATATTTTGATTTATTCACAAAAGGACTACATTTTATCCCTGCCTATCCAACTGAATTGTCAAAAGCTCTAGTAGACCTAAAATTATTTGTAAGACAGATGAATTTAATTTTAAGTTTCAATGGACAGCCCCACAATAGAAACACACTAGTAAGAGCCAGTACTTTTAATCCCCCAACCCACCCATGCTTAAAAATATTCAAAGAAATGGCCACTATAGAGATGAGAAAGATTATTAATAAAAGAGTAGAAAGATTACCGGTGAATATGAAGGCTGAAGAAATATCACTAATACAGTTTTTAAGGAAAGAAAAGTGTAGGACCATAAAACCGGACAAGGGAGGGGGGTTAGTCTTGATGTATACACAAGATTATGAAATGTACATGTTTGATTTATTGCAAAACTCTGAAAAATATGAACTAGTTTCTAGAAATGAAGTAAATCTGGCTTACTCTAAAATTAAATACACTTTAACGGATCATTTATTACAAGGGTTCATCAACGAAGAACTTTATAATTATTTAAATGTCAGCAAACCTAAAATCCCAATAATTTTTGGAATTCCAAAGACACATAAAGGCCTAGAACCATTAAAATTCAGGCCCATTGTCTCAGGAAAAGGAGGTGTTTTGGAGCCCATAGGAAAATTTGTTGATTACAAATTGAAAAGTTTTGCCACTACACTGCAATATATATGTAAAGATTCTTGGGATTTCCTAAGAAGTATTCAGAGTGGATTATTTCAAGTGGACCTATTATTAATTACCATTGATGTCGTAGACCTGTTCCCGAGTATTCCCCATGAACAAGGACTGGAATGGTTTATTGATACACTAGTTAGAGAATCAAATTTGTCAACTAATACTATCAATCTACTAGTGGAGTTCATGGAGATTATTTTAAAGAACAATTTCATGTTTTTTAATGGAGAAATTTATAGACAAAGGAAGGGGGTGGCAATGGGGGCACCTTGCGCCTCTATGTATGCCAATATAATATTACATAAATGGGAACAAGAATTCATCTTTTCAACTGAATGGAAAGAATGCATTAAGCACTATACAAGGTTTTTGGATGACATAAGTATTTTATGGACAGGCACTGAGACACAATTTATGGAATTTTTTGAATACATTAATTCCACAACTAATTTCCTGTCATTTACGTACAATATAAGTGTCTTCTTTCCTTTCCCCCTTCCCTCCTCATCTTTCCTCCCCTATTCCCTTCACTTTCCTTTCCCTCTCTTTCCCCTTCCCTCCCCTTACTCTCCCCCCCCTCCTCCCCCCCCCAAACAAACCCTTAAACCAACCCCTTCAACCCTTTCCCTTATTCCCTCCCTTTTTCCCCTTTCTTCCTCTTCTCTTTTCTACTTTTTCTTTATTCTGTCCTTTTTTATTATTTATCTTTCCCCCTTTTTTCTTCTTTCCTTTACTCATTTTTCTAGTTAGCACTCTTAGTAGATTGTGCAGTGTGATTGTGCAGTATGATGTTATCTACTTTCTAGTAAGAATGCCATACAATTTAATCAAATACTTAGGGTTTCAAGAGTTTTTACTTAATAGCTTTAATAATAATTTTTGATTAGATTTGATTTTTGTTTTATATATTTTTATATGGTATGCTTATACGACATATAAATTTGTGCATGATGTCAAGCTGGTATACTGCTGTTCTTAACAACAAAAGTTCCTACTATTTCTAATTTGCATAATTAATTGGGCCTTTGCCGCCAATTTGGCTTATTAAATAGGGTGTGTTTGTGTATATATACTGCTGCATTTTTAAAACTATCATAATCTGAAGAAGCGCACTTGTTAGTGCGTGAAAGCGCTTGTTTTTATTGAAATAAAACAGTTTTTATCATCATCGTGGTGGTTCCAGTAATTTGTTGGAATAGATTATTTTAAAGAACAATTTCATGTTTTTTAATGGAGAAATTTATAGACAAAGGAAGGGGGTGGCAATGGGGGCACCTTGCGCCTCTATGTATGCCAATATAATATTACATAAATGGGAACAAGAATTCATCTTTTCAACTGAATGGAAAGAATGCATTAAGCACTATACAAGGTTTTTGGATGACATAAGTATTTTATGGACAGGCACTGAGACACAATTTATGGAATTTTTTGAATACATTAATTCCACAACTAATTTCCTGTCATTTACGTACAATATAAGTGAAGAAAAAATGAATTATCTGGACGTTACAATTTCTAAAGACTGTGTCAACAACAGGTTCACATCCAAATTGTATAGGAAACCCACTTTTTCCAATACTTATTTACATTATGCAAGTGGTCACCCTTTCTATCAAAAGAAGGGTATAGTTAAGGGGCAAATGGCAAGAGCTTCAAGAATGTCCAGCACCCTAGAATTCTTTATTGATGAAATGGTGACAATAAAAAACATGTTTTTTGGAGAGGGGGTATCCTGAAGACTTGATAGACACATTGAGCAAAGAAGTTATTGAGCATAGAGAGCAAAAATTTCCTCCTTTATTAGGTTTAGGCCAGAGTAATGTAGTGAATTCTAGCTTGAGTAATACAACAGCATTCACTAACAGTTACACTCACACCTACTCAACTGATTCACAGCAAATTGAAGGGGTGATTAACGGTTCTAACTGGACACGATGAATTATGTAAACATATCCCGAAGCATCCAAAATTTACAAGGCGTAGGGACACTAACATAAAGGAATTGTTTGAGAAATTTCAACAGCCAGAAAGAACTAGTAACAACAGGAAGTTGAAAAAAGGCACTTACAAATGTGGAAGCTGTAAACAATGTGCACACATTATAAATAGTGATTCCTTATTTATTCCATCTAGGAGTTTTTGTTTCAAAGCCAGTATTCACACAAACTGTGCAACACAAGGGATTGTTTACTTAGGTTATTGCACCAAGTGCCACAGTTTCTATATAGGAAAAACAGAAAGGTCTCTGAGAAAGAGGATTTATGAACACATGTATGAGGTTTCAAAGAAAAAAGACACAAATGCCTTTTACAAACACCTATTACATTGTCCTGAAATGTCCATAAAATTCATAGTGTTAGAACAGGTGCAAGTGGATAGTAGAGGGGGAGACTGGGAAACGCGTTTGGAATACAAGGAATTGTTGTGGCAACTTAAATTGGATGCTGCCACAAGTCCCGGTCTAAATGATAGTATAAACATTAAAAGTGTTCTTAAGCTAAGAATGGCCAGATTGTGATGTATATATCAAGGAGGCATTGTCATGAATTAAGATGTTATCAAATGTGTATTAATCTGTTTCTAGTATAGTGTTTTAATAGTTGTGCATGAAAGCTTCATATAAAATTTCATAATAATCTATGATTGCAAGTCATTTTTCAAGCCATATAATAATTTAAAGTTTGCAAATTCATTTTAGTGTGTTTTAAAATAAGCATAATCCTTAAAATAACACAATTTTAAACTGCATCGATCTCCATTTAAAATTAATTTATTTAACAATCAATTTACTTAAACATTTTAAAACTGTTATATATGGCCCCATAATTAAATAATTAAATACACGATTTGCTGGGCATTGTTTTATAAACTTGGTGTATATTCATATAGTTTTATATATATTTATTATACATTTATATATATATATTTTTATACACTTTTTTAATTTTTAATATTAAATCTTTTGAATGTAAATGTAGTGATAAGCACAGTAAAGTGATCTCACATGTTTTATTTAAGGTTTTCCATTTTACGGAGTAATACTGGTATATTCACAGCAGTAGCAAGTATACTGTTTACTGCTAGTTTGAAATGTTTTGTGTAACTTTAAGAACTTAATTAATCTAGCTATCACATGATGGTTAATTGTCCCTATAAAAGATGTTAGAAATCCATTACTTTTGATCTTGAAAAGCTTGGATGAGACCAAGCCGAAAGCGCTTGATTCAACTGTTTGGATTTATTCACGTATTTGTGCTCTACCAAGAGGCAGTATTGTGGTGAAAAGATTTAAACTGTTTGGTGTTTATTCACGTAGTTGTGCTCTACCAAGAGACAGGATTGTGCTGAAAAGCAAAGCGATTTAAACTGCTTGGACCAATTTTGTACTTGTGCTCTACCAGGAGTCAGTTTCGTGCTGAAAAGCAAATTCAATCTGTGTGGATATTTTCAGTTGTTTTTGCTCTACCAAGGGTCAGTATTGTGCTGAATAGCAAAGCGATTTAACCTGCTTGGTTTATTTCTGTACTTGTGCTCTACCAGGAGTCAGTTTTGTGCTGAAAAGCAAAGTTTTTAAAAAGAGTTGGTGTTGAACAATAAAATCATTTATCCAGTACCTCCGTTGGCTGTTTCTTAGCAGTGGAAAGCTTGCTTTGGTGTTTTTGGTGCTCACATTTGTTTTATCATGGTCACCATATATAAAGATTTTTTTGGAATTGTCTCTATAGGGTTGGGTAGGAGTTGGTCCTGGATTGGGATGGAAATTCCTGCATAGAGGTAAGGTAGTTAATATGCAGGCGTAATGCACCAGCTTTTCCTGTCTACTGGTTTTAGAAAAGTATAGATGAAAGTCAGTGATGAAAAAGTTGGGATGTGAAAGGTGGGTGTTTTTATACTGTAAAAACATTTTTATTCTGAATAGCAGAATAAATTTTATTTGGTATAGGTTAGAATCTATGTCTGGATAACTATCTGAGAAGTGTTTACTGAGATAAACTTTCCCACAAGATGGCAAGACATTTGGGGATTTAATAACAGCTTCTACCTTACAATCTTAGTCAGTCAGAACCCTTTGGTATTGGCTTTTACTTCAGAAAATAGATGCCAAACAGGACAGGTACCAGCACAGAACCATGAGAAATTCCACTGGTGACTGTTCTCTTTATGGAGGTAACTTCCCCTAATTTGATTATCTGAATCCTATCTGTAAGTCAGTTGGCAATCCAGTGGGTGACATGTGAGTTTATTCTCAACTTATTTAGCTTTTCTGCTATGCTTGAATGGGGAACTGTGTCAAAATCTTTCCCAGGTTGAGGTATGAGGTGTATACCATTTTGCTTTCATCCATTGCTTTATTGACCTTTTCAAAAAAATCCACCAGGATGAGTAAGCCTGACCTACCCTTGATGAAGTCAAACTGAAACAAGTCCAGCGTTTGAAGGTTCCTGTGTCCAGATTCACTCCATAAGTATTTCCATTCCTTTTCTTATGAGGCTGGGCAGACTTACGGATCTGTAATTACCTGGGTCCGTAGAAGGTCCTCCCTTCTGCAGGAGAATGACTGTATCTGTTCTCTATTTGCTTGATACAAAACCTGTATGGAGGCTGAGATTAACAGTGTTGTTAGGGGTGTGATCAAGTTGTGATTCAAGCTATTTAAGATGCATCCAGGCATATTGCCAGGACCCATCAATGCAGTACTTTTAGACTTTGGTAGCACTTTTAGGACTTGGTCTTGTGTGATAGCTATAGGAGAGCCAGTTTCAGGTATAACTTTAGGGAGAGACAGAGGGGAGAGTGGGGTAAAGTTAGAGCTAAATTTATCTGCCAGTAGTTATTAATTATTATAACCTTCAAAGAATGTCTTAATCAAAAATAGGAAGGTCATTCAGTGACAAACACACCATATTTGTATTATTATATGTTACATAAACTATTCACCTTCCTCTACTAGTAATATAATATACTAGACTCATTATATTCAGTGCTATTAGGATATTAAGAACACCCATAATCTACAAGGTTCAATTATACCTTGTGTCCTGTTGTCTTTTTCTGACAGGTCAACAGGTTAAAGTTATGTTGAGACCATGGAATACCACTGGCTGATGAATGGAATGACTGGTTTGATTCTCACATGGGGTAATTGGCTAGGCTTAAAATGATCCCCGAGGACAGTTAGCCTAGTACTAATCTATGAATCTATGTATTTATTTCAGATTAAAAGAGATGAGTCTACTGCTGATTGTAAGTTTAATGATGTTCTGTGACCAGGTAGTATTTTTTGGAAGTAGTAGCACTTTTAAGCTGATCATGACTTGAAGGATATTACATAGGGTTTTAGTTTAGATTCCGAAGTGACACCAGAAAACTATAGGTAGGAGTTATAAAACTCATGACACACAATACCAGAGTACATAAAGGGAGGATGACAATGTATTATTACGAGTAAGGCTCCTTGGCAGGAGCTATGGGTAATACAAGGTTTGTGATTTCAACATTAAATTATCTGCAATGGGTTGAGCATATGTTGGTTTCTATGATGGTTTAAAAGAGCCATTAGAGTTATAATTTGTATGACATTGTTTCAGGAAGAAATAACAATTGTCTTGAAAAATTTTACTGTATTAGTTTATAAGAAACTAACATGATAATATACTGAAATAGAAACATTACAAGAATGGTTTGACCTATGCAGAAAGAAAAACAAGAAGCAAAAACAAAGGGCTGCAGAAATAAGTGTTATCAGGCACAACACAACAGTATAAACCTCAAAGAACCAGTGAAAATACTTACTGTGGACCACCTCAGGGCCTGGTGGAACCTGTAGGTACTGAACCTCCTTGTTCTGCACCTGGCATGTAGATTCCCGTTGTCGCAGCTGCTGTTCCAGATTACGCACACGATTCAAATGCTTCTCCGCCAAGGTTGTCTGCAAAGAAAACAGACATGCAACTATGAATGTGGACCCTGAAACTGTCAGCTAAAAAAAAAAAAAAAAAAAAATAACTGTTAAATTTTATAAGTAACCGCCACAACACTGAGAATGCTTGCCAGATGAAAATATTTGCCAAAGGAATTGGAAAAGACAGTACTAAAATCACATTTTTCTCCTGCACATTGTAATTTTGATCCCCAAACAAGAGCAAGTGAGTTCTAAATCCAGAGAAACAACCCCCACCACATTGACAACACCCCCTCAGACTATGTGATACGTCCCAGACAACAGTATGAGTGACTGAGATGTACAGTTATTTGACAAGTTGTAACAGTACGTGTCTAAGACTACATTTTTTGTCCCAAGCATAACTGTTATTTAAAATCAACATCATTTAACTTTTACTCACCATTAAGAAAAATTCAACACAATCTTTCCAACACTTAATATTCAAAATATTGTAAAGCTTTAATAACTTTACAACTATTCAATAAAGAATGAGTCTTTAAATGAAAGTACACCACAAAGTAAAGTAAAATAAAAAGGGGGAAAAAACATGATACGTAAGTAAGATATACAGACTCTAGTCAGGTTTCAGAAAAAGGCCCAGCCACGAACAGTATGTCTGCAAAAAAAGTGGTCTGTTAGTGCAACTGCAGAATCCAGCAATTCAGAGACATATTAGCCACAATGAGGAAATACCTCATTATCAGCTAAATTGCATGTCTATGTATTGCACAGCGATTACCGCAAGCATTAGCAATCTTTTTCTGCTGTCCTTGTTATAATCACTGCTGGCAGTTAATGCTTTGTATTAATACAGGCCATCCCTCATAAATCACAAAAGAATCCAGTCAGGCAATAACACCAGTTATTAGTTTCATTCTTGTTAGTGTTGTTCAGAAAATACACTGTGATGCAAGATCTGTTACTCTATTAACTCTTTAAATGGAATACAGTTATACATATAAAGACTCTCGGGTGTCATCTAGTACCCCTGACCTTGTCTGGCAATCTTAAGTATGACCCACATGCATCATGGACTATTCCAGTCAGTCAATAATGCCAGGCAACAGAGTTTCATACCTTTTCTTCAATATGTCAAACCATGATAAAAGAATATGAAGTATAAGAAATCACTAGGTAGGAACCATTCAAAACTGCAAAACATGTTCTATTAACTTTTACAGTGACTTAAGATTATTAATATATCTCCCGCCAGTACTATCAGATGTCCTCCTTAGTCAACAGGAGTTTATGTATGGCAGCCACATACACACACACACACACACACACACACACACACACACACACACACACACACACACACACACACAAACACAACTCACACACAGCATTCTGTCACCAGGGCCAGATCCATCACAAGGCCACCTAGGCAGCTGCCTAGGGCCTGGTGCTAGCTGGGAAGCCAGGCCACGGTCATGGAATAAACTCTAAAACAAGTACTTCACAAATGTCAGGACATTTTTCTCTTACTGCTGCCTGGGATGTTTACTATAATGGCTGTTGCTGTCCGTGCATATACTCTTACCATATAATCACCTGCTGTTTAAGGTCTGTTTAGTATACAGCTCCAATGTCACTGACAACCAATGAAAGACACGAGATAAAGAACAGATTCCCTGAAAAGCAGCGCTCATGATTTGAAAGTCCTTTCTTACAAACAAGCAACCACCGAATGGAGCAGAGCTTGTACAAGCATTTGGAAATGCCATATTTCCACAAGGGCTGAGCTTGCTTAGTTGCTTTCAACAATGAAATCATAATCCTAGGTAATAAGGCAGGTGGCAGCAACTGCTTTTTGGTGTGTTTGTGTGTGCAAGGGTGCCAGAACACCCCCTCTTGGGTGTAAAGAGAGAGAGAGAACTAAAGTGGTCATCCCATATGAGTTCCCAGGCTGAAACTGCAATACTAAATGGAAATTCACACATGCGAATGGTCACACATTGAGTTAAAAATCATGTTTATCTGGCACCAGAGCATGGATTTTCTGCCTGGGAATGTGCACTTTTAGATGAACCATGCATAATATTCACAAACTGCAACAGATGAGGTTTGATGAGAGAACTGCCCAGCTCTGAAATGAAAATATTTTCCAACAGTAGTAGTAGTAGTAGTCATGGTGGGAGGGGGTGAAATTATTAATGAGGAAAGCCAAAGTACTGTATTTTTTTTCTTTCCCATTTAGGAAGAACAGAGCCGCCATGACAGTTGTTTGCACATTGGGGATTGGGGTTGCTTTTGTTGCTGCACTGCCTTTTTGTAAAATTGAGTTGAGTGGTACTTCTTTCTTCTCCTTTGCTTTGGCTTGTACTGCTCATAAGAAGGCCTGTACAGAGTTCCTAAGACTGTACAGGAGAGATTGCCTTGCCACCTCTCTATTTATCTACTTCTTGGCTGATTTATATTCACCAACAATTTTATGAACTGTTAATCATACTGGTACATTTATGTGACGTGGCAGCTACCTAGGTAAGTTCTGAACATCAAACCTCTCAACTTTTTTGCTCATGTTTTAGTTACAAATGCCAAAAATCATCAGGGCCACCTTCTAAATACTACTGTATTTTACTTTGAATGTTAATAGAACACATTTTGCACAAACATGCATTTAAATTCCAGAGGAGTAAGATGTATAAAACTCTAATGTCTGTCGACTTCTTTGCTCAAGAAATCTGGGCAAAACCAAATATAATGGGGGAGGCAAAAGGTCAAAATAAGGAACAGATTTTAAATATTGCTTTTACAAACTTACAAAGCTGCAAGAATAACTAAAACTAATTAATTATAAACAAAGGGATTGTCTCGACATCTAGGAATGTCATCACCCCCCCTTTACTCAGCCCTCATTAGGCCATCATTAAATATAATGCCCTCTTTGGCATGGATCTATCCAGACACATGCAACAACTGGAATGTCCACAACCGCATCTTACTAAAAAGGATACAAGGCCTAATCGTGTCCTACATGGCCCCTCGAATCCCTGCCACTATACTCAGTGTCCTACAGACTGCGGTATCCTCCAACCCAGTACTACTGGATTTGCTGCACATCAACAAGTCAAATGTCATCAAAAATACTCAGTCTAGGGATGTAAACCTCTGCTGCAGTATCAACGGAGTGACAGGATACCACACTGCTCTGGAACAGACTCCCCATCGATGTAAAACAAAGCTCATCTCTGTCCATATTCAAGTGTAACTTGGATCTATGAATAGGAATCAAAAATGTACCCAAGGACTCCCTGAGTGCTACAAATGGACAGAAACAGCCCCAAAATGCTTTATACCAATGATGGGTCCACTCAAATGATCTATGGTATGATTCCATTTATTCTCATTAGAGATAATATATAATTACTGACTATGGGGTGGGTAAGGCCAATCTCTAACCCAATGGGATAGGTTAATTCATGCCCAAAAAGGGAAACTGGTTAGGCTTAAAATGTCCCACAAGTGTAGCTAGCCTAGTACTTGCCTATGGACCTATGACTGATTTTGCATTAGCATACATTTTTCCAAAGAGTATTATACCTGTAACTGAAATGTCAGCCATTATTTAGAGACTGCAAACCTTCATGATTTCCCAGAAATCCACAAATTTTAAGAGGAATAGACCAAGAAAATGATGCAAAATCTGAACATTCTGCACACCTTAAAATGTTCCACTTTATCAGTACTTTACCCGAGTCAACAAATGTATAAAATTATTTATTTTATTTAATTTTATTTGCTTTGCTTTTCTTGATTGGGAAAGCGTGACCAGTCAGGACTAACCCCTTTTCAGATGAGAAAAGTTTTAGTTGCAAACATAATTGGCATTATGCATAAAAACAGTACATAAAAGCACATTATGATATCTTGAGATATACGAAATTTAGGCATGCAACAAGCAAAATAAAAGATGGTCCCCAGGATTCACTAATCCTCCATGTAAGACTAGATTAGTCTTACATGGAAGAGCAAGTCTAAGAGTAAGACGGCAGCGCGCCATGCATATTAATGAGGGCACACTGCCTCAACTCTAAGGCTAAGACAGAGCGTGTACGAGTGCAGGGGGAGTGTCGGACTGCCGAGCAGTCCAAAAATCCACTCCCCTGAAAGTCTGACACTCGAGAAATGTCTATTTACATGAGCGAGTCCGCTCAAATGTGTACATACCCAACACTACACCCCCCCACATTCTAAACCCCTGTAAAATTATAAAATGCAAAATTTTTTTTTTTATTATTTCCGATATAGCTGCCCGTATTTGTGCGTGTTTGTGCGGGTTTGCCAATTGCTTAGCTACAGTTAGCAGTTTAAACACCGAAGAGGATAATAAGAAACTTATATGCAAATTAAGTGAAATAGCGATAGTGTAATGGTAGAGCCTTCGCACAAAGAGGAGGCATTCCCGGTTCGAGTCCCACCACTCCCCCTTCTATTTTCTGTTTTGTAATCTGCATATAAAAACAATTCCTGACATTTATCATTTAAATTTTTGTAAAAAGCATTGAATGGCCTATGTAGTAGTGAACGACTTTTATATATATATATATATATATATATATATATATATATATATACATATATATGAAGGTGAAATGGTTATGCATACTGATGGATGCATAAGTAACGTATCTTAAGCAATGTGAAGCACTGCTAAGCAAAGTTTACCAGTATTAAACATATTTAAATGTAATTGCTCGTAGCTGAGCACTGCGTTAACTAGTGCAATGGCTTTGCTTGTAGCTGCACATCAGGCCAACTAGTGCAAACAGAACATGTTTGCGGAGTTGCGCTCAGCGCTAACCAGCGCAACGTCAGGCAACGTCGAGCAATGTAGAGCTACGTCAGGCAAAGTTGAGCAAAGTTGGCTAAACACAGCTACACCTCCTAGCCGGTCTGGCCAGTAGTAAAATAAAAAGCAATGACAGGGCTCGAACCCAGGATACTGTGCTCCATAATCACGGTACTGAACCACTAAGCCATGACAGCATTTCATAACCATGCACTTTCAACACACACATACATATCAATGGAAGTTTACCCATTGCTAAGCAGGTGTGCCTTCAGCTGAGTTTTTCAAAACTGGCCAATCACAAATAAGTGCGGTAAATGAGGCATATTTAAACTCCATAGGCGGGAATACTTGCCATAACTGGTTGTAGCTCCCATCTGCAGGCAGCATGGCCGGTGCTGGAGAGGGCTCTTGATTTCGAGCTCAACGTTGGGGCATTGAGGAGTCAAAAGTAAGGGTTTGACTCCTTGTCCATAATCATGACGATAGACTCCTGTGGGGCCAGTACCAGGGCACCCAATACAAAGCGGAAGCCTGGAACCATCTAGCTCATGAAATCACCAGTGCCACAGGCGTCCCTCGGACTGGTGAGCAAGTCAGACACCACCACTCAGACCTGAAGAGATGCAAGGAGGATCAACTGGACCAGTGGATCCAGGATGCCCGTGGGATGGAAAATGCCCCACTACTGAGTAAGCCATGGAATTAAGTATGTAAGAATTGCTATTCTAGTCTATAGTATGGATAGGTATGTCTCAATATCACTTCATTTACTTCACAACTGCAGTTGTCCACGCTGCGAACCAGTAAGCCTATGCAGATAGGCTGCTAAGACTGCACCACCAGGCAGGTTAGTAATTATTCTGCATGTACTGTTATATAAAATAAATGAGAGAGCCTGAAAAAAAGTGTTTTAACCCAATAAATAAAGG
Source organism: Protopterus annectens (assembly GCF_019279795.1). Taxonomy (NCBI): domain Eukaryota; kingdom Metazoa; phylum Chordata; order Ceratodontiformes; family Protopteridae; genus Protopterus; species Protopterus annectens. Next base: position 1,253,654,313 of record NC_056747.1, read on the forward strand.
TATAATACTTCCTTAATAATTATTCTGCATGTACTGTTATATAAAATAAATGAGAAAGCCTCTAGAAGAGTGTTTTAAGTCTTTAATAAAGATATAATTCCTGGAGTGTGTCTGTGTCATTTTCTTTGATATGTTGTTGTACTCTTGCATTATAGAAATAGTACCGTTGTATTAAGCGCTGTTAACCCACACTTGGGTAGGCCCATATAAAGTAGATGAAGGGAGTGCCAGTAGCTTTTAAGCATATTTACAGTCCTCAACTGTTGGTTCATGCCCAGCATGTACAGGTTAATCTGGCACATGAGTAGCTTGGTATTGTGTTCCCCAGAAATGTCAGTGTGCTGCCAGAAATGTAGGGAGCTGTTAACATATAACAGATAATTTCACCTGAACATATCTAGATAATTATATGAAAGTAGAGCTGTCAGTGTACCATCTCAGCAGTAGTGTGTCTGAGCAACTCACAAAATATGTAGCAGTAACATCCGCATCCCGGACAGTTTGTATGTCAGATACAGCTCATGTATATAAAGATCTAGCAAAACCCATTTCACAATTTAAGGACAACTGGGTAGTGTAATAATACATGTAGGGGACATATAACTGCAGTTAACAGGAATGTAGTGTAAACTAGAAGGATATATAAGTTGTTAATGGAGCTATCTTTTTCCACCTTACTGAATGTGCATAAAAAATGCAATTTCACATCTCAATGGGTATGTCTAATCTCAAAACATTTGTTGGGACATATGTCCTGTTGGTTTATAAATATCTGCATTTATTTTGATGCATGTGCCCTGTTCAAATACCACAATATTGGTGGTCTGTTGCCATCAATTAAATCTGCATGTTGTTGTAATGTCCACTGTTGTTCTATATATGCATGTGTGATGCTTGCTGTTCAACTGTTGGAACTCTGGTGTGTTGGGTTAATGGGAATACTTCTGCATGCTGTTATAACTAATTGGGAATGCTGTTGACTGTTACTAACCCATATTTTCATTAAATCCTCCAAAACATAGAACGTATGGGAAGGCCGGTCCCAGCGGACTCACCTGTCCCACCTCAGCTGGCGATGGCACCTGGCACCAGCAGGTCCGGTGCCCAGCGTGGGACCTCCTCCTCCATTGGCCCTGTGCCACCTTCAGGTGGAAGCGCTGCAGGGGATGGGGCTTGCCCCCCCCATGCAAGCGTGGGTGGAGGAGGGCCACCTATCACCCTCCGAACGGTCCGGGCTGTGGTGCGTAGACAGATTGACTGTTCTGTTGCTGATCCTCTATGCCAGCTTGAGGCATGAGTGGCGTGGCTCACGGGTGAGCCTGCCCCTCCTACACAGCCCCCAGCACAGCCACCCTCTCGGCTGTGAAGGTGCAGTGGTGACTGCCCATGGGTGGGGATCTCAGTTCCACTGTTGCCATCTGTGGGCTCATGGGCTTGCGATTTCCAAACATCCTTCCCCATCAATGGTGTTCACCCACCACGTGTCATATTCTGCCTCTGTATGCATCTTATTTGTCTTGTCTGTTTACCTCCCCAACCTACCTCCCCAAATATACCTACTTCCCCTACCCCACATTCCACTCTCACCTGAAAAAAAAAGGGCAATCTGCTCCCAAAAAAAAAAATACGCCCCATACATAGCTGCCCATTTTGCACACATGTCCGCTGGACACATAAAATGTAATTTAATTGGCAGTACAACATACTTTGTTGTCCTCACCCCTCTCTCGGGTGGAAGGTTTCATATTTCCCCTCCAAATTTATTGCATATGCACAGCTGTTGCTTTCAAAGAAATGGGCAGCTATGGACCTTCCCTACACCCGTCCTGCACATCCTGAGCTGTTTTTCCTACTGTCTTTCCCTCTTTGTGCCCCTTTTTCACCACTTTCCTATCTCCCCATTTTCTTTTCTTTCAAAGAAATGAGCGCGTGGGTTAGCAGGAGTAAGCACTTTTAAGCAGTTGTTAGTGGGTTTGCGCAAGTGTGCACTTGTTTGTGCTTAGCTAAGCATTGCACAAACCCGCTTACAAGTGGTTAAAAGTGCCTTAGTCACTCTGTATGTGAAGGCCCTTGTTCTGCTCAGCAGCAAAATAAAACACCTCAGTCAGTCTCGAACCCAGGACCTTGTACACACTACACTGCATGAAGCACCACTAAGCCATGGTAGATATACAACAAGTTGGTGCTGAAATAAATATATCATGCATCGGAGTGAGTGAATGTAAAGGAAAAATAGGAATTCCATAACACACAACTTGTTCTGTGGATCTTTACCAGCAGTTGTTGTGGAATTGCATTACATGACTGTGATAAGAGAAGCAGCCATTCTAGCAGGAAATAATGTTACAGCAGCACATTACAACCCCACACAGTATCATAGCAGGACAAACACTGGCATATCTGATTAGGGCAGAGGCCATACCTCCCAACTGTGCCTAATTTTCAGGGATGTTCCTGATTTTGAAACAAATTTTAGCTGTGTCCCTCTGATTCCCTCTGAAAAGTACTGACGTTAGGTAGAAAGGTGGTGAATTACACTTAATGAATAATGACAATAAGTAAGAGTTAGACACTGCCTGTACTTCAGAAAAGGTGTATTAATCCATATGCTCTGGTTCTCTCAAAGTCTCAACTTAATGTCTCTAATATTGTAAAGGTGCACCTCACTTCTACCTACCTTTCCCTGAGTCTGTTCAAATATGTACCTGAGTGTTTGAGAGGCCTGGCAGAGACAGAAACACACAGGCATATCAGCTTTTCTGCTGTTACACACTGTGCAAATAGCTTTGGAAGGAGCTCCAGAAACATACCCTTATGTAGGAGTACAACACTAAAATACAAATAGATGTAGTCATGTACTGGTAGCAACCAACTGTGACAATGCCATTGTTCCAGTGCTGAAAAGACCGGTGTGATGCACAGACAAAGAATAACAGGCTAACCTCTGGCTACCATGTGGATAGGTCCACAGTTGGGAGCTACGCAGACAGACTACTTGCCTTGATAAACTAACAGGTACACAACAACCCTTTAAGTCCAGCAAGATAAAATTCACACAATAATACATAATGTTCTCTGTACTTCTGCACCCCTACCCAAATGTAGAATATAACTGTGTGTTCAGGGTCTACCAAGGATGTAGGTAGGCATATTCAGTACTGAAATTTGCCCTGTTTTCTTGAGCAGCCTATGCTAATGTCAACACTAAAAATGCACAAACTGTTCAGAAGTGAGTAAATTAATATTCACAGTATAGCAGTTCACAAACAATTCATGTGCCAAAGGAATACATCTCAATAACTAGCTTTGTATGGCAGTTAATTGTACAATTAGAAAAGAAAGTACATACTCCCATGTGTCGGGTTAGCATTTTGAGGGGTGAGTACAATTCTACACTGACAAGTGTGTACTTGAAGCAGCAACATTCAGGTCTGAGTACAATATTTAAATCACTGGCTACACCCTTGGCATCAGATATAAGAACTATACCAACCTTCTGCCTTAAACAACGATGTCCACAGCAAACAAGCATGATCCCCATCTTGGAAAGCTGAAAGGGCCATGCTTACCTGAGTTAGCAATTTATAGCATTGGGTTGCAATGACAGTGATTACTGCAATTACCACACAGCAGGCTGCATGCAATTAGCAAATGGTGGCCACCAATTGGTGCAGAGGCCATCACATGCACATGTGCAAATACCTATAAAAGCAGGCTGTAATTGCTGCCAACAAACTCAATCACTCTATTGCAGAGACTGACAGAGAGAGAGAGAGAGAGAGAGAGAGACAGTGAAAAGCAAAAGGAAAAAGAAAAATAATACCAACTCATACAAAGGAAAGGTATGTAACAGATATGTATTTACTGGCATGTAGTAGATGTTTTTGAAAAGTACTCTACATAATGTGAACCATTCATATGTGGCAGCAGTACGTATCTATGCACAGATGTCCTGCTTAAATACTGCCATGGACAATTCAGTGTGTACCTGTGGGCAGTGGGACATAACTGTGAAATGTGTAGCTCAGCATTAAATGTCAAACATCTGATCCATGTTATCTATATTCTGTACAGTAGTGTGGCCAACAGCTGTTTTGGGGATTAGCGCGTTTATATAAACATGGGTTTGACAGATTAACACATGCATGATAGTCATATTAAAGTGTAGCTTAGCATTGGCAACTGCTGTACCAGGCTAATATGCTAATCTAGCATTTGGAGCTATATATACCCCCTCTACTGTTACTGTGTGTTTACATGTGACACCTGTTCATGTTGCAGCAAGGCCCAACTGTTCAGCTGTGAGGTCCAGGGACTTACAACAGTGTGGACCTTGTGTGTGTATGGCACACACATACGGAGATATATATATATATATGTGTCATATATATTAACATCTGTATATGTGCATAGAGCAAGGGACATATTGCAACTGTTTGTGAAGGGTGGACATATATATGTTGGTGAAGGTTGTTATGTGCATATTTGTATGTAGGTTTTAGTGTGAGACAAACAAGACAGCATACAGTGCTGGTATACGACATGTGGTGGTTAACCACTGTGGGTGTTTTGTTCAGTTTGCAATGTTGCAGCCAGTGAGGCCTGTTAAAGCTACCTGGGCTGTGAACACTTTCAATGCATTTCTCCCAAGACTGTGCGATATTATTACATTACTGTATACCTCACATCCTTTGTATAATTGATATTTCCACCATGAAAGGTGGACTGTATATGTGCCTATATGTATATGTACACCAATGGATGTGTATATGTATGTGTGTGTGTATATATATATATATATATATATATATATATATATATATATACACACACACACACACACACACACACACACACACACACACACAGAGTCATATATACTCATACACACCCACATCTACTTGTTGCAATAGATTCTATGTAAAGTTGACTGAGTGTGATGGTCAATGTGCTGGTGAATATGTCAAAGATGTGTATTTGTGGGATAGCTTAGTGGGAAACTGTTTCTGTCATGGTATTATGGGTCCTTGCTTTGATCCCTGCAAAAGCTGTGTATGCTGTTGCTAGGCAGATAAAGCACTATGGCATACAGTCTGATGTAGTCCCTTGGTGTTAACTGAGGTGTGTCATTGGAGGCTAAAGCACTACATGTATGCTTATTGATTGGTACTGATGTTGAATCCAAATCCTGTATGTACTGTAGTACTACTTGAAGCTCTAGGCCTAAACAGCAAAGTATGGTGTATGTCCACATTGCTTGGAACCACTGTTTTGTGTGGTCCCTGTAGTCCTCACAGATTACATTCCTCAGGCTTAAGGTTTTGTAAGTACTGACACACAGTACTGTATGGTACACACATAAACCTTATCTGGGTTGCCATACCTATGTGTCTTGTAATTATGTCTGATGTGTGTGTGGGTATGCCTGTAACATGTCATCTGTCATATGTGTGTTACAAGATATAACTGCGTATCTAGCAACATTTATAGTTTACTACAGCAGTATGCCACCTATATTCACAATTGTGCACATATTTTGGCCACGGGTTTGCCATCAACAACTTGTGTGGTATAATGGTAATACTGTAACTGGACCTTACAAACATTGAGATGGATGACATATTTCTTTATGCATTGGCTTGATCTATATCTGCTGTGGCTAGGTGGTGCATTATGTTGCATACAGTGTGCCAGGTACTCTTGTATAGTCTTATATAGTGATTTTATTTTGTTGCTGTGCAGAACATGGTTTATTATATAGAGCATGCCAGGCACTTTCAAGCAGTTGTGGGGTGAGCACTGATAAGTGGTAGTGAAAGTGTTTAATCTCAGTCAGATAATAGGTTGCTATATATGGCAGTTCAGTGATATCTGTACTGTATAATGTTAAATGTGCCATATGACTTGCTCAGACATATTTTTTCTTTATGTCTTCCAGGGATCATGGCACACCATAGAAATCCTAGCTAGAGTAGTGCTGAAGATGAGATTCTTACCAGCTGTATGATTCAGCACTACAGCCTACTATCCTCCAGAACCAGCCAAGACCAGCAGGAGCGTACTGCAATGTGGCAAGATGTTGTCCGGAGGGTAAACGAGGTAGGCCTGCATAACCAGACATATGAGCAGGTACGCTACCACTGCAGTGATCTACTTAGCCATGTCTGTCAGCATGCTTCTGCTGTATGGAGACAACAGCTTGAAACAGGTGGTGGGGTTAACATCCATCCCCCCTCACCAGAGTGGAGGAGCTGCTCCTGAACCTCATGGCACCTGCCCAACAACAACAACAGCAGACATTTACCATGATGGAGGTTGGAGCCACCCAGCAAGAACACATGGAGCATGCAGGTAACATGGCATATCTGTAGACTACTGTTACCTCTATTGGTAGATCATGCATATGTGAGATTTGTACTGTGTAATTAGAAGATGTGGAGCCTGTTGTTGTGCAATACTGATCATATGGAACATAATCTGTAGGCCTGTGAATGTAAACTGTTGTTCTACTGTAAGATTGCAAACCCACAGTAGCAATGCCACAGTTGTTGCCACTGACAAACTGTCTCATATCTATGGAGTTCCCTCTGGTGTGACAGCAAGGCAGCGGACAGATGCTGGTGAGTGTGTTCTACATTTATTATTGCAAATAAAAAGTGCATGTCACAATTAAGGTGTAGGCCATGTACACATGTAACACACCTACCCATAATGCATGCTGTGCCTGTTTGCTGTGAGACCACACACATCTCACTAATGTGATTAGCTGCCTCAAACACATGCAATACACAGACCATCTCAAACAAATGTGGCTACACTGTAGTGACCATTGGATAGGCAGAGTCGATACACAACATGCACATAACATACACAACTATGTCATACACAGAACATGTTAACATGCTACACATGAAGGATTCACAAACCCTCTGTAAAGTCACACTCTGGTATCCCAAATGTCATCCACACAGCATACATAATATACCTGAGGGGTAGAGGCCTATCATGGGACAGTGAAACACTCTGCAACACACAACACATTCATGTTAGGGAATGCTCCTTATTGGCCTCCTTACAAACCCATGTAACAACTGGTTGTGAAATGGTGAATGTAGCCATGGTTGTGCAGTTCCGGTACAGCATGATAGGTGCTGGTTTGGGGCACATTTGTAGCCTTGAGTGACCACATGATGCTTCATGATCATGGCTTATGGTACTACACCCCATCCAGTTATTATAATCACAGTACTACACATAGCTTTCATTGCTATACACCTCAATGTTGTGTGTGTGCAAACATATGCACCTCTAAACAATATGCATACCAATCACCATTTGCACAACTGACACATATATGTCTTGTGATGCTATTGAGTGGCTAGGTCATATGACACACATTGGGTATGTGTGATGTTTAAATTTGCAGCTGTGTTTTACCATGCAGTGTCATGGATGACACTGGCATGTCCACAATATGATCTACACTCACCATAACTACTGTACATTGGGTATGTGGACCAATGGTATTCCATCAGTTATATATGCACCACTGATATTGTGTGTATACACATAATGCATGAGCTAAAACTGTGTCCACAATTATTTGCTAAAGACACAGAGGCTCTAATCAGAATTGGATATCTATGTGACACACAGATACACATCCAGCCATGGTATGTAGACCTGTGAGTGATGGTGCATAGCACATTACAGAGTTTTGAATACTTGCACAGCAATGTTGTGTCCATGTATGTATTGCGTTCCAGGGGGAGGCCAATCACCGAACAACAAAACACATGCATCAAAACCATGTATACTGTTAGTAACAAGGACTGTCTACACTTGCACTGCATGCTGTTGAGCAACACATGTCCTGTATGCAGACATGTGTGATATGACTGTTTTGCTTGTGATACTGTACCCCACTATCAACTGCTATTGAGTATGTTCTGAGATTGCTGGTGGTGTGTGTGTGTGTGTGTGTGTGTGTGTGTGTGTGTGTGTGTGTGTGTGTGTGTGTGTGTGTGTCTGTCTGCTTTAGTGAGGAGTGTATTTGTGTGTGTGCATGTGTGCATGTGCATGTGTGCACGTGTGCATGTGCATGTGGTCTGACATTATGTACAGGTCTTAAAGTATGTTTCCTGTTTTCCTCAAACAGGTGCTGAGGTGGGGCTGGTTCAGTGCAACAGGGAACCTGATGTCACTGACACAGATAGTGATAAGGAGGATAGGTGTGTTGAGGCACAGGCAGGTTTGTCAGGGTCTGTTGTTGGGCCACCAATTGACAGTACACAGGTCTCCACCCCATCCATGCACACAGTCATACTGCTTGTACATCCATCATCACCAATGCCCTTAGCAGAGGGACAATGTACAGTCGGCACTAGCCAGGACAGTGTGGTATCTATGGCACATGCATCAGGACACAGCAGCCATAGCCAGATGTCTGGAATGATACCACATAGGCAGATGCCCAGGGGTTCTCATCAGAGCAACCACACGCATGTTCCAGGCTGTCATGGAGGCACAGGCACATATGGAGCAGTACACCAGACAGGGACTAAGGGCACAGAGGGCTCATAACACCTCTGTAAATGACAGTATCCGTGACCTAGCAGGTGCCATACATAATTACACTGAGGTCATTGACAGACGTTGGGGTGAGACATTAGATGTCCTCCACAATGTCATGTCCACGTGTCAGGACAGTGCGGGACGGTTGAGACATCAACATGGATGTATGCCAGCAACATTATCAGCTGGCAGTCGCCATGGACGTCCATCAAGTCATAGCCGCTCCCGTAGTGCCAGTACCAGCCCCAGCAATGTTGGGGGGGTGTCCATAGACCATCCTAGAAGACCACGTGCACGTGGCTCTGGCCAGTCCCAGCAGGGACCTGGATCCAGTGGACATATGTCAACCTCTGAGGATAGTAGCCAGTCTGGATTAGTACCTGATACTGTCTGTAGCACCCCTGCCAGGCACAGGTCCCGTATTCATGGCTAGAGACGGTGATCTGTAAAGCCTGCCAGGTACAGTCTGTAGCTGTCCCACACATCCCCGTATATGGCAGCCACATGGTGGAACTGTGTGCATGCAGACACACACACATAAACCAGACACCTAGGGCAAACACATACCGCACACATTACATCCACATTGGCCCATAACAGTACTCTTGGCCCTCACACACACATACTCACACATGTCGATTGTATGGCTCAATGTAGGCCTCTGGCAAACCAACAACACACCCTGTGCATATGATGAAACCTGTGCCACCTCCTGTCATCTGTAACATTGATGCAGGAACAGGCTAACATGGTGCTGATGCACAGGGTGACTTTATTACAGTATAGCAATGTTTTAATGTGTAGCATGTTGTCAGCAGTAAAGTGTAATGATATCCTTGAATGTGTAGCTGAGCAGGCATGATGCATTAAAGCTATAATTATCAATGTAGTATTGTTTACACCACTGTTTATTCCAATTGTGTATTGTCTGCCCATGTGCCACTTGGCAGATGTGTGTAGTTTTGTCAGCGAGTGGACAGTAAGTGTGGGATGTGTGCAGCACAGATTTGCAGGTGTACATTTGTGAACATGGTTGAGGTGCACTGTCTGCATGTATGTGCATATTGGACACATGGGCAGGGTGACATCCCTGTATTAGACAGTGTTAACACTCCATAGTGTCTATTGGTGGCCAGTATGCATTGTACTACACACATTTTGGAACTTGAGTACACGTGTGTGTATGACACGGTTTGACACTGTGCTGTGGGTGATACTGTTGTTACTATATGTCATTGGTTCGCATTCTGGTAGTATACCTAACCTCAACAGCCTGCCCATAAACAATTGTTAGATGATGGCTTGACACCTGACACACAGATGTAGGACACACAGTAACATTTGCAGCCTTCAAGTACTATTCTATGCCAGTAACAAGTGGTATTCACCTGCACTCAGTCCTGGGACCACTCCTGTTTGGCATATAACTTTCTTAGGTAAAAGCACAGTAGGGATATGTCTGGCCACGTTTGGCAATGCATACTGTGGGCTATAATGCATTCTCCAGATGATACACACATCCTCCAAAAGGGTATCATACAGACAGATACCTGGTGTCAAACCCATGCTGTAAAGCTATAAGCCAAATAAAGCATAGTCATCCACGTTTACAAAATATAGTATTCCCCAGAGTACCACATGGTTAGCAGCCCCCAAAATGTGGAACAGGTACCGATGTATACATAGAGCCATGTGTTAAGTCATCTCTCCTTTGATAATCACATTTCCAAAGGGTTTTGGAAATCCGTCTGTAGATCACATAAGCAATAAGGGGTCTGCCTGCATATCCACAAAGGTTGTTGCACACCTATAATAGATAGCCATCTTTGACAGACTTTGCTGCTTTTGAACAGGTTTCAAATATACCTCAGGCATAAACCCTCACTCACACTATTCAACAGAAACCGTAATGAGTGTATGTGAAATGGATGACGTAGGCCAGGGATCACTGAAGCGGCTAAGCTTGTCACAAGCATACAGATGTGACCTAAGGTCTGGAAAGTGGCAGCACACTCTGGCAAAGATAACAGACATGTTCATGGAGAAAGCAGGGTTCCCATCTATGAAATAATTGAGGTCACATGTATGTATATGTATTTGCCACACAGCTACCTGACGTGTAATGCACATACTATTGTCATTGTGATATGTCATACAGTAGTAAAAGCAAAACCCATAACACATTGACCAACAGTGTCACACACAAGGAGCACACAGTCACCAAGTGCAGGATTCAAACCCCTACCTAACTACTTTATGATATTATAGCAGGATACATTTACACGACGCACTATACACATTACTGGGAGTTCTCCTTTCCACAGGTATATTTGTAGGATGGTGACATCATCAGACTTGACAAAGATGAGTATACCACTTTTAAGGTGTTTCAGTAGTCTTCAAAAAGGTTGCTCCTCTCCAAGGAGACACACACACACACACACACAGTTGGCAAGTGCAGGATTCAAACCCCTACCTAACTACTTTATGATACTACAGCAGTACGCATTTACACAATGCACTACACACATTATTGGGAGTTCTCCTTTCCACAGGTATATTTGTAGGATGGTGACATCATCAGACTTGACAAAGTGGGTTACATTAGGTGACATTAGGTGGGCTACATAGAAGGAATTTCTAAACACTATGGCAATGTGATCATCAAAGGAGAGTTTACTATCTACCTAGATCCCCAGGTCCATAATTACATTCTCTGTACATACTGGATTACCACCTATGTGGTAATTTGTGGGCACTTTGTTTTATCCAAAGGGGATGACTATGCATTTTTTGGCATTCTGCTTGAGGGCACTGTTTTGACACCAGGTATCTGTCTCTGTAAGACCCTTCAGGAGGATGTCTGTGTCAGCCGTAGAGTCGATTATGGACCACAGTTAGCAGTCATCTGCAAACTTGGTCAACCATACTCCTCCCGTGCTTGCCTGTAACTCTGAGCAGTATCTACTGAACAGGTGGGGTCCCCAGGACCAAGACCTGTGGGATGCCACTTGTGACTGGTTTAGAGTCGGACATGGCACCCGCAACTCTGACCATGTGTGTTTGATCTGTGAGCCAGTTGGCCACCCATCCTGTGACATAGGGATTAATGTTCAAGCTGGCAAGCTTGTCCATGATGCCAGAGTGGGGGAATGGTGTCAAAGGCCTTAGTGAGGTCCAGGTGGGCTGTGTGGACTACTTTCACCTCCATCTATGTCCTTGGTAACAGTTTTAAAGAAGTCAACTAGGTTTAGGAGGCAGGATCTGCCTTTAACAAAGCCAAACTGGGTAAAGTCCAGTGTCTGGCGGTTCCCAATGTCTCTGTTTATGGGTTCCATGATAATTTGCTCCATAGCTTTGCAGACCAGGCTGAGTAGGCCTATAGGGCAATAGCTTCCAGGCTCTGTTGTGGCACCACCTTTGTGGAGCTGGATGACTATTGCTGTATGCCATTCTTTGGGTACATAGCCTGTGGTAAGGTTGAGTCTGGACAGTGAATGTAGGTGAGGGTGTAGTTCCTTTTGGGGCTGGTGTAAGACGCAGCCTGGGACACCATCCAGTCCCATTGATGCTGTGTTCTTAGCTTTGGAGAGGGCTGTTTTTACCTGCATGTCCATGAAGTCTGGGGCTCTGCATTCTTCTGGGATGGACACAGGCCCTTTTGGGGGTGAGGGGGGGGTGAAGTTTGCACTGAACTTGTCCACCAGGATGTGGGCAATATCAGTTGGTTCAGTATATTTTTTGCCATTTTGCAGTAGCTGACAGCATATTTGAGAGTTGCCACCTAGGGGTTGGGAGGTGGCTAATGGTTAGTTAAGGTGCCTGCCTTACACAAGGGTGCAGGGTTTGAGTGAGTCTCAGAAGGGATAATAGGCTTAAAAAAAAATGGGGCAGGGGAGCAGTTAGCTTAGTACTAACCTATGAACCTATGTTTGGTATAGCTAATGAAGGCTTTGAGGTTGTTATTCTTAGATTCCTTGGCAATTTGTCTTTAGAAACTGGCCTTGGATTATTTTATGAGCGATCATTGTTTCTTCCTAATAATGATCAGTGATGCCTTTCCTTTTGTGAAGTTTGCTCTATCATGTGTTAGTTTCCTCCTTCTGTTGTATAGCTTATTTATGGGCAACGACCACCAGATTGGTTTCTTCTTTTTGGAGGAGTGCGTCTTGGTTTTATTTGGGATGTCTCGATCCATGCATCCCTGTAGATGTTCATAGAATGCACTTGTAAATGATTCTGCAGATCGTATAGCATTATCCTATAGCAAGGGGGTTTTGGAACTTTCCACTTGGGTCCTGAGAAGTGTGCAGTTTGCTTTTGAAAATTTCTTCACAGTGGTTTCCTTGTCTGGGGGGGCAGGATGTGGATGTCCAGTGTGATTACTTTATGGTCTGATATTACCAGCAAGGGGTTTATCTCTGGTGTGGAACACTGGTACCCCATGTTGGCGATGATCAGGTCCAGTATGTTGTCACCTCTAGTGGGCATGGTGACCAGCTGTTCCAGGGCGTTTGAGTTTTTAAACTTTAGGAAGCATTGGACAAAGGACATTGTACACGAGTAATTCTCCCAGTCAATGTTTGGGTAGTTGTAATCTCCTCATATAATGGTGTTTGGTAGGACCTTTATATTTTCCAGTGTTCTCAAGAATACTGAGTGAGGTTCCTGAGACAAGGTAGGTGATCTGTAGCAGGCTACAATCTGATAAGCAGCTTTGCCCAATGTTAGTTGCACTTGCATGGGCTCCAAGACCTCATGCTGTGCCACTAACCTGAAGGTGTGGGTATCCATAAGGTAAATGGATACACCCCTTCCTTTTGTATTTCACTCTGGGTTTTGGGGCCGAAGATCTGAGGGATTGTGAGTGTTTTACGTGGAGCATGTCCAACAGCTCTGTGTTTGACATAGCTTTGTATGTTAGGCAGAGATCACCTCTGAGTAAGCGATATGCAAGAGAGTACAGCTGGAGCATTTTGAGAAAGTCTGTGTATGGCATGTATTTCAGGCCGCTAATCCTGTGAGGTATTTATGCAGGCTTTCCAGTTGTTGTAGATTTTTTGTGAGGTACATAGCAAAAGGGGTGTTGTACTCTATTATGGATCTAGTGAGTGATGAGTAGAGGGGAACAATGTCCTCTTCTATTCTGCATGAGACACCTTTTGTGATGGGGTGTGCCACGTAGAAGGATTTCCTGACTACTGTGGGGATGTGATTATCACAGGTGTGTCCACTGTCCACCTGTGACCCAAGGTCTCTTATTACACTTTCAGTGTTAAGTATACTACCGCCTATGTTGTAGTTCATGGCTACAGAGTTTTTATCAAAGGGGATGACAATGCACTTTTTAGCACTGAGCTTGAAGCCATGGCTTTGACACCAGGCATCTGTCTCAGTGAGGCCCTTTTGTAGGATGTCCACATCTTTAGTAGTTTCAATTATGGCTCCTAGTTTGCAGTCATCTGGAAACTTCATTAGCCAGAGACCTTCCATGTTAATGTTTACTTCAGGGAAGTAGATACCAAACAGGACAGGACCCAAGACTGAACCCTGTGGTACTGCACTCATCACTAGTCCAAAGTCGTACTTGGAATCTGCTACTTTCACAGTGTGTGTTCTCTCAGTGAGCCAGTTGGCAACCCATCTTGTGACATAGCGATTTATACCTAGTTTAGTGGGTTTATCTATAATTCCAGAGTGGGGGATGGTGTTGAAAGCCATGGCAAGATCTACATAGGCTGTGTGAACCACCTTACCCTTGTCTACGGTTCTGGTGACTGCTTCAATGACGTCTATCAGGTTTAAGAGACATGATCTGCCTTTTACAAACCCAACATGGTTGTGGTCTAGAGTTTGGAGATTACCAATGTCTTTTTTTATAAGTTATATGATGATACATTCCATGGCCTTGCAGAGCAGGCTCATCAGGCTAATGGGGCGCTAGTTCCTGGGGTCCGTGGTGGCTCCCCCCTTGTGTAGTGGGATAACTGTCGCTGTGCGCCATTCAGCAGACTATGACTGAACATGGTACGTAGGTGTGGTGCCTGTTCGTTCTGTAGTTTGTGTAGAACACAGCCTGGGATTTTATCTGGTCCCATGGATGCTGTGTTCCTGGCTTTAGAAAGTGTTTTTTACCTGTGCAGCCATGATGACAGCAACTTTGCAGTCTTCCGTTATAGAGTCGTGCTCTTTCATGGGTGAGAGGGGGGTAAAGTTAGCACTGATCCTATCTGCCAGGATGTTGGCAATATCAGTTGGGTCTGTATATTTAGTGCCATTGTGCTGTAACTCAGAGCAGATCTGAGTGTTGCCATTGAGAGTCTTGACATAGCTATAGAATGCTTTGTGGTTGTCTTTAGAATCAGTGTCGATTTTGTTTTCATAAGTAGCTTTGGAGGATTTTATCAGGGATGACAGCTTCTTACTGATGTTGACCATGGAGCTCTTCCACTCATAGGATTTTACCCTCTTTTGCAACAGTTTCTTCCTTCTGTTGTGCAGTTTGTTTATGGCAGGGGAACACCAGATTGGCTTCCTTTTCTTGGAGGATAGCATCTTGGTTCAGTTTGGGATAGCACGATGCATGCAGTCATGTAAGTGCTTATAAAGTGCAATTGTGAAGGATTCAGTAGTCGTAACTGTATTGTCCATCTGCATGGGTGTCCTGCAGTTCAGCACTTCTGTCTTAAGAGGCATGAAGTTGGCTTTGGAGACATTTTTTAATTTAGTTTCCTTAATGGGGTGTGGGTCCAGAATGTGGATATGTAGGGTAATTAGCTTATGGTCAGATGGGACCAATGAGGCGCTGACTTCAAATGTGGAACACCGGTCACGCAGGACAAACCAAAGCCGGTAACCAACACAAATAACCACAAAGTGAGCTAAATGCTACTCATCGCCAGAAGTCTCAGCCTCCAGATGCACACACTTGAGGCACTTCTCATTATGGAGAATATTGATATCTGTGCAGTAACAGAAACCTAGTTCAAGGCTCCAGACAGCACACCAGCACTACCAGGATACTACTCATTCCATACCTTCCAGCATTAGAACCTGAATCATAGCACATAGGGTGAGGATGTATCCATATTCATCAAGGATACCTACACCTCTCTCTACATGCTCTCTACAGGATATGTACCCATAGAATGGTGTACAGCAACGTTCTTCACACTCCACAGGGGTGGGTCCACAAAACCCCTTGGCATTCATGCTCTATGAGCCTGATGAATGTGTTCTGGAAGGCAATGGAGCCAATCATAATGGAAGTCAACAATACAGAGATTGGGAACCTTCACACAGTTGAGAACACCCAGTTTGGCTTCGTCAAATGCAGACCACGCCTCCTGAACTGGGAGGATTTGTTTGACAGTTACCCAGGCTACAGATGACTGAAATGAGCTCAACACAGCCTACCTATACCTTGCTAAGGCCTTTGACACCATTCCCCAGTCAGGTATCATAGGTGAACTCACCAACCTGGCCATGAATCCATACATCACAAGATGGATTGCAAACTGGCTCACAGATAGATCCCACACATTAAGAGTTGCTGGCTACATGTCAGACTCTATACCGGTAACAACTGGTGTCCCCCAGGGTTCAGTCCTGGGGTCACTCCTGTTTGGTATAGACTTCTCAAATGTACATGCCAACACAGGAGGGTTGTGGTTGACTAAGTTTGCTGGGAACTGTAAAGTGTTTGCCATAATAGGTTCCCTGGAAGACATATTTTCCAGAAGGGACTCTATGAGACACATGTGTGGTGTCAGAATCATGGCCTCAAGCTCACTGCGGAGGAATGCATAGTGATCCTCTTTGTTGAAAACAAAATACCCACAAACTACCACATAGGTGTTACCCCCTTAAAAATGACAAGGTGATAAGGGATCTGGGGACACAAGTAGATAGTCATCTTTCCTTTGACAACCATGTTGCCAAAGTGATTGGGAGATCCTATGTGGCCCACCTAATCAACAAAGGGTTTGCATCAGGATCCAAAGAGGTAGTGTTGGCACTCTACTCTTATTTCATCAGACCCATCATTGAGTACAGTGCACCATTTTGGATGTACTCAAATTAGCATATCCAGCAGCTGTAGAGACCACATAGGTACCTCACCAAGAGGATTACTGGCTTGAAACAGTATTGTTATGCAACACAACTGGTAAAACTAAATCTGTTCCTTGTTGCGTACCGCCTACTCAGAGGCACACTCTGCCTAACATACATAGCCATGTCCAACACATAACTGTTGAACATGCTCCATCTACAGATAACAACATTGAGTCGCCCTACACATTCCAGGGATATGAACCTCATCACAATGATGAATACAACATGCTGGTGGGATAGAGTACCATCCCAAACACTTGCCTTACTGTGGAACAGAGTCCCAATGTACATAAGACAGAACCCCTCGCTGACACTCTTCAATTGGAACCTTGATGAGTGGATGGGAAACAGACAATTCATGCCAGGCATCATATCAGCAGCTCCACTAGAAAGGGGCTTAGGGTACTAACTCTTAGAACTAGGCCTTGGGAGACTACCCAATGGTGTGGTGAAAGCTGCACAATTTGCGTAGGCTGATATATGCCTTCGTGGAGATAGGTTCATAGGTATGTAGTAGACTATGTGACAGGTACATGTCTACAGATAGTAGATGTGTACTTCATTGTACAGTCATGTTTTACAGCAGGCACATGGACCACATACACTGTAATGCTTACAGATACTGGTGGCTATTATGTACAGTGGGAGAGATGTGCACCTCATGTCTTTCGTGCCATTGGGATGTGTGCTGGGTGGGACAGTCCTGGATGGCTCCCTGTCATGGTCACCCTCTTACACCCATCTCTGCCCATCCATCTTTGGCTTATTATACTGTGTTCCCTCTACATATATACATATATATATATATATATATATATATATATATATATATATATATATATATATATATATATATAGGTACATAGGTAGGTAATAGGCTATCTGCCTGAAGGCATATATTAGTATGGCCAGAGTGTGCAGCTATCACCACCCATGGAGTTAGTTCCCTAGGCCTCTGTGTAGTATTTATTTATTTTTATTTTACATTTGTTGACTGGGATAGTCCAACTGGATGCATGTCCATTTTCAGCAGAGGCCCGGGGAGAAAAGCTCCAAGGGTAAGCAGATACAGCATTACATAATACCAGCATTACATATTACAAACAGACTATTTACAGAGATTACATAAGTAAGCAAGTTAGTTCCACAGGTTACAGTTAATCCTGAGCACAAGTCAGGATTAAATTAAATTACACAGTAAACTGGTTAACAGATTTTTACACATTCTAGAGAGAGTTAGCCAGGCTTGATACATTGACATAGCCAGTTAAGTGACAAATGCTGTTTGAGTCTAGTTTTAAATTGACCTAAGGTGGAAAGTAAGGTAATATCAGCTGGAAGAGAGTTCTAGGATCTACTTACAGAGTTTGCAAAGAGAGAATCACCGGCTGTGTTATTAATTTTGCTAGTCTGAATTAGTAGTTTGTTAGAGGACTGAAGCAGTCTATGATTGTTATAGGGGGTGATAATATTTTTAAGTGCAGGAGTATTGTCTGGATTCTAGATGATTTTATAGGCCATAATCAGTTGGTTATACTGGATTAGGCTGGGCAGTTCAAGCCACCCAAGCTGATTTAGATTGATGCAATGATGTGTCCTAAAAGGCAGCCCAGTGGCAAACCTGGCAATGTGGTTGTAGCAAATTGAGAGTTTGTTAAGGACAGTCTTGTTTAAATTCGAGAGTAGAGGGGATGCATACAGAAGGGTTGAAAGAAGGTGAGAGCAAGCTATGGCAATTTTAGCTGGAGTAGTTAGGAAGGCTTTTATTCTGTAAAGTGACCCTAGTTTTTTATTGTTCATTTTGATAGTTTGGTTAACATGTAGGTCAAATTTTAGATTATTGTCTATGATGACACCTAATAGTTTTGTAGATGGGCCAGGGGAGATTATTGTGCCATCATTTGATTTTATGGTAAAGGTGAAAGCGGTAGACCTACGTGTTGGTGAAAATAACAGCATTTTAGTTTTTTTGGGATTTAGGATCAGACGATGTTCAGAAAGCTAGTTTTCTATTGTATTAAAGGTGGTCTGGGTAGCTGACCATAACTCTACTGGAGATGTGGCTGAGCAAATCAGAGTAGAGTCATCAGCATATTGGATACAGCTGACTTTTGGGATGACAGTATAAAGGTCGTTAATGAAGATGGAGAACAGCAAGGGCCCTAGTATAGAGCCTTGTGGTACTCCAAGGGTGTTAGGTAGAAGGTTAGAGAGTTTGTTTTGCCAGAGGACAGCCTGCTGTCGACCATTCAGGTAGGATTGAAACCATTGGAGGGCTCCAGTATCTAGATAGAATGTTTGCAGGGTGTGGATTAAAAGTTGGTGATCAACCATATCGAATGCCTTGGAAAGATCCAAAAAGAGGGCTGAGGATATATAATTATTGTTGTGATTATGGTTTATGGTGTTTGTAAAGGCTAGGAGGGCTGAAGTAGTGCTGTGATGAGGATGGAAGCCATGTTGAGTGTCTGCCATAAGGCGATTTTGGATTTGATGGTGCATGAGTTGTCTATGAATACATTTTTCCATAATCTTTGCAAGTGGAGAGTGTATAGCTACTGGCCTATAATTGGAGAATTCAGCAGAGCTGCCTCCTTTGTGAGGTTATACTGGATTAGGCTGGGTAGTTCAAGCCACCCAAGCTGATTTAGATTGATTACATAGGATATTTTCCAGATGGTGGGAATTTTAGCTTCTACTATGGTTCGATTGATTAGTATTGTATGATCAGCTGATTTTTGTAGGTACTTGGCAGGGAGTTGATCAGCAGAAAGTATAGTGGGTTTTAATTTTTTGATCAAGGTACGGATAAGTGAAGTGGCAACTGGTTGGAAGCTGAACACGAGTAGGTTTCTAGGGGTGCTACTTTCAGGACCAGGGGAGCTAGGAGGTAGTTGGCTAGCTAGGGCTTGAATTGTCTCAGTACAGAATTGGTTAAATCTATCAGAAACATCTTCAGGGGTTTTATCAATAGTAGCAGCAGGGATTGGGGTTGATGTTTGTCCAGGATGTAGTGGATTATTTAAACCTGCCCAAAACTTCTGAGGGTTATTTTGATTTACTGTCTGTAAATTACAGTAGTATTGTTTTTTGTCTTATAAAATTGATTTTTTGGTTTCGTTCCTGGATTGCCTGTATTTAAAGTGATCTTGAGGGTCTTTAGAAGAACACCATAAAGCCCATGCTTTGTTTCTAAGGGTAATTTTGAGTTTAGACTCTATAGAAAGCCATGGTGCAGTTTTTGCCTTGGTTCTCTTTGAACGAACAGGTGCATGCAAATCAAGGATCTCAAGGAATTTGTTGTTAAAGTATGCTACTGCTTCCTCTAAGGGGAGGTGTTTAAGAATATACCAATTACATGAGTTTAGTTCTTGCTGGAATTTGGCAGGATCAAAGTTTTTATTGTTTCTAATCTTTCTGAGTAAGGGTTGTTGGGAATTAATGGTTTTGTGCTTAATTACATATGTGAGAAGGTGATCGCTTAGGCCATTAAGGAGGGTACCAGAGGTGTACAGTTGGGGGTGACTGTTTATGAGTACCCAGTCAAGTATACTTTCTTTTTGGTTGGGTTTACCTATCCTGGTAGGGGTGGATATGATTTGTGTAAATGCATGCAGGTTAATATGGGTGGTTGGGGATTCTGAGGAACAGGTGCCCCAGTCTATGTTAAAGTCTCCAAGTAGTAGGGTTTCTTGGGGGTAGTGACATGATAGCCAGTGCAGGATATCTTCAAATGTAGATATATTGTTACCTGGGGAATGTACATACAGATGATATTAATGCATTTATTTTTATTAAGTTGCAATTTGGTGGCAAGAATCTCTGAGTTATTAATCTGAGGAGGTTGTATTACATCTATGGTGACATTCAACTCAGATTTATAGAGTACAGCTACCTCCCCCTTCCTCGAAGCACGATCCAGCCTGTGTATGTTGTACCCAGGTGGTAACACTTCATTGTCTTTAGTGTTAGGTTTTAACCAGGTTTCAGATAAACAGAGAATCTCAGGGGAGTGGACAGCCAGAAATGCATGCAATTCATGTACCTTCTTATTAATGCTTCTAATATTGAGATGACAGGCTAGGAAAGAGTTAGTTGGCCTATTAATTGTATGTTTGTAGCTTAGATTGCAAGTAGAGGGGGTATGTGTATCTGAAGTGAGTGGACCAGGGTTGGGGTGAATATCACCACCAAGTATTAGGTTGAGTATATACTTGGTGATGAACTTCAGGAATTTGTTTATTAGTTTGTGGTAGTGATTGGATCTAGAGCTAATGCGCCTGGCATTGAGATGTTGATAGACTGAACAAGATGTTGGATAGGATCTGGTACTGTAAGTATGGTTGAAGGTGGAAGGATTTACAGCTGGGGTAATAGTATGGCCTTTTGGGACCTGAAATCCTGTGAGAATCTGGTTTTCATACAAGGTAAGGAGGTATGGTGTGAACAAGAGGGGTAGTAAAGAGGAGTATATCATTATCTGTGATTCAGCTAGTGAGTTAAGGGACTATTTTACCTGGTGATGCAACACCAGAAGATTGAGTGGTGAGGTAAAGGTACTGGAAGGGGGATGGGAGAATGCCAGATGAAAGCTAATAGGTGCTATTAAAATGTAGGTAGTAGAATGGGGTGGGTGGAATTATACCAGATGAAAGCAGATAGGATCTAGAAAGTGGGGAGTGGCTATAGTACTATAAATTTAGAGGTATTGGGGTGTGAGGGAATTGGGGGCAGGGAGCGAAGAGAGCCCAAGCGTAGGGCAACGAAGGGCTATTGCAGTTTACAAGGTTTCCTAAGGTGTCCTAAAGCTATAAGGTAAGTATTACAGCTCTTAATGTAAGAGTCAAATTTACTTCAGTTACAGGGGAAGGAGGCAACCACTCAAGTAGAAACAAAGAGCCCTATGGCTGACCAATATGGTGACCTGCTTAATTACAAAACACTGTAAGTGAAAGCTTAACAAATGCTTTTTGTGTGTGCAACCTACTCTGTTTAAATGTTGAGAGAAACTGATTGCAGTCCTGTAGACACCATTTTGTAGGGAACTGTAGAGTTCAACTAGGAAAGTAGTAGAGCTGATGAAGTGATCCATGGTGTGACAGTTCAGTTTCACATACACTCATCAAGGCTCCTCTGGAAGAGTGTCAGTGAGGGACTCAGCTTAATGTCGGTTGGGAGCCTGTTCCAAAGCAAGAGAAGTCAGTGAGTTAGTAATGTATCCCTCCAACATGTTCTATTTAATGTTGTGATGATGATATCCCTAGAGCATGTGGTACAGTGAGCTTGCGTTTACTTCAGATAGCACATGTACATCAGTTCTGCATTGGACATGGACCTGTCTGTTGGGCAAAGATCTCCTGAGTAGACAGTATGCAACAGAGTGCAGATTTAGTTAAATTCAGTCTTGTTGCATGGGGCAACTGTTTGAGGCCAGCAATCCTCTTGTTGAGGTACTTCAGTGGTCTTTCCAGCTGCTGAAGGTGCCTAGTCAGATTCATCGCAAGTGTATTGTGGTACTCTCTGACGGGTCTGATGACTGATGAGTAGAGGGAACCTCCTTTGACCTACATGCAAAGACCTTGGCAGTTTGTGGGAACACATAGCATGATTTTCTAACCATTTTGTGAATGTGTTTCTGGAAGTAGAGATAACTATCCACATGTGTCCATAGATCCCTTATTATCACCTCCATATTTAGGGTGTTGGCACCTATGTGGTATTTGTATGACTTTAGCTCGAGGCCATAATTTTGACACCACATCTGTCTGACTGAGACCCTTTTTAAGGATGTCTCTGTTGTCCCAAACATAGATTATGTCAACTTTTTTGCAGTCATCCACAAACTTTGCTAAACATAGCCCTCGTGTGTTTGACTGTATTTCTGAAAAGTATACACCAGACAGGAGGGGTCCCAGGACTGAGCCATGGGGGACAGCAGTTGTTACAAGCTTGAACAGGAGACCACAATTCTTACCTTGTGGGATCTATCTGTGTCCCAGTTGGCAATCCATCAGATGACATACATATTTATGCACAGGTTGTTGATTTTGTGCCCCTGACCAAACCAAAATGGGTAGGGTTGGGTGTTTTTAGGCTCCCAATAGCTCTACATTATGAGTTCCATCATGAT
Source organism: Protopterus annectens (assembly GCF_019279795.1). Lineage (NCBI taxonomy): Eukaryota > Metazoa > Chordata > Ceratodontiformes > Protopteridae > Protopterus > Protopterus annectens. Next base: position 1,253,677,132 of record NC_056747.1, read on the forward strand.
AGACTCCATGGCCTTGCAGATCAGGCTTAATAGACTTATAAGACAATAGTTCCCATGGTCTGTTGTGCACCAACACTTGTGGAGTGTGCCAAACGTTGCTGTAACCCATTCAACAGTTTCATATTCTGTACAGAGGGTGAGTCTCAACAGACTGTTCAGGTGCAGGGTCTGTTTGTTTTGGAGTTCACATATGACACAGCTAGGGAAACCATGTCATCCCATAGACACCATGTTTTTAGGTTTGGAAAGAGCTGTTTAACCATTGTATATGTGATTTCTGGGTTTTCACAATCTCTAGGTATAATAATGAGCCCTTTTGTCAGTGAGAGGGGGGTAAATATGTATGAACCTGTCTGACAAGATGTTGGCAATGTCACTCGTACATGTATTCATTTACAGTTTGCACTGACTCAGAACATATATGAGTTTACATTGATATTTATGACATAGCGAAAGAAAACTTCATGGTTCTCTATGGACTCTTTGACAATATTTTTGCCAGAACATGGATTGGATAATGTTAGGAGTGCTCATTGTTTATTGATGATACTGATCGGAGATTTATTGATCTTCTTTGAATTTTCACTTTTTTTGAACAACTTAAGTACTTGTAGTACATAGTTTGATTATGACAGGAGTCCAATATATTATATGGGTCTGTTTTCATATAACTGTGTGCGCAAGGCAGGATTGGTAAATAGTGACAAGTTTCTGGGGTAAGAACTGCAACTGCCAGATATGTGTGGCCCACTGCTGTACTCAGACATGGCCTAAGTGTGTGAGCATGCCCAGTATGACCTTTCAGTATGTTGCTGACTGAAATTTGCTAAATTTGTTTAAGTGTGTGAGCATGCCCAGTATGGACATATATACTATATAGTAGTTTATTTTTTCAACAATATGTTGTTAAATATTATCGTTTTATAGATGATTTAATTTTTATTATTAATGATGGTTATAATTTAGTTGATACATTTGTACAATCACTAGATTTAAATAGGTTTCAGTTTAAATTTGATGGATTTTTGATAGGAAGAACTGTTCCTTTTCTAGATGTGGAATTAAGTATTTCTGATAGTAACACTCTTTATACTAGAGTACATAGAAAATTTGAATCAGGAACATATTTTGTTCATAGAGATAGTTGCCATCCAGGACACACTTTGGAAGCATTACCTTTTGGTGAAATGCTCAGAGTATCTAGGTTATGTAACAATATTCAGGATTTACGTAAAGATATACAAACTACGGTTGATATGTTTAGAAATAGAGGGTATAACATGAATTTGTTACAAAGTAGTTGGGAAAAGCTTTGGTATGGTGTATATCCAAGTAAAACTCGGACACCAATATATTATAAAACTTCATATCAAGTAAATTATAATTAATTTTTAGAATCTATATATTTTGTTTCAACATTTGGATATTTTAGTTATAAAATTCTTGAAGAAGTTAAATATTTTTGGAAGTATTTGTGTTCCTTGAAAAATGTTAAAACTTGGTTGAATGGGAAGTTATGTTTTTCATATAGAAGAGGTAGAAACATTTATAATTTTGTTGTTAAGGGCAAGTTTAGCTTGCCATCAATTAAAATGAATTTTAATTTGCTTAGTTTAGGTACCATAGGTTGTAATAAATGTAAAGCCTGTAAATTTATAGTTCCAAAATTTGAACATATTAATGGTATTCCTTTTATGGCTTCTTGTAGTTATACATGTAGCACATCAGGAGTTATTTATGCTTTGAGATGCTCCTGTAATATGTACTATATTGGAGAGGCCAAAAGGGCATTCAAGGTTCGTTTGTTGGAACATGCTAGGGATATAAGTAATAAAAAACAAGAAAGTCCTGTAGCAGTTCATTTTGAGCGTTTTCATCATGGAAATAACAAAGATTTACAGGGTACTATTTTAGAATATGTGAAAGTTTCAGTTTTTGGTTCTTGTTTGATAAAGAACAAACTTTTATTTAAAGAATCTGTATATATTCTTAAATTTAATACATTACATCCATTTGGATTAAATGAAGAACTTAATTGGAAATGTTTGATTAATTAATTGTTTGATTGTTTCATTGATTATACTATAAGAGGCAAGTATACTCAGTGTAAGGTTTTACTCATTGAAGGCTTTTGTTAAAGCCGAGACGTCAAGTTTGAATAAACCTGTGTTTTTACTGGCTGGTCGTTTATTATATTTCCTTGGTTTTCCTTGGTTTTCGTGGTTTGTTATATATACTATATGTGTGTGAAAAATCAAGTTGGTTTTTACTTCTGGGCTCACCTTTGTGTTGTACATTGACAGGAAGCACGCTGTGCCTGCAGGGCTTCCATGAATCACTTTGCATAGACTTATCAACATTTCTACATACAGGGGGGACAGCTATTATTTGTACATTTCTACCCGGGGGGGCACACCTGATTGTTACTGTGGGTTCACCTGACACTTATACACATTTGCTAGGCCTGCACTGCTATGTCAGGTACTCCATTTCAGTCTGTACTGTTGCCTATTGTACTGGCTTGAGGCATACTACTGTACTACAGATCTTAGCTTCCAATTTCACGTATATCAGTTTGTGACTTCATAGCCTACCCAACCCACATCACACTGCCTGGCCTGCTGTTATCTGTCTGCATAGGCCTGGGGGGGAAGTTACTCATATGCCTCTTCAGAGGGCATGATACAGCATTTGTTTGTGTTTGCGTTAGTCTACAATTGTCCTGCTGTTTCTGTGCCAGTGAAATGCTGTCATGGCTTAGTGGTTCAGTACTGTGACTATAGTGCACAGAATCCTGAGTTTAAGCCCTGTCACTGCTTTTTATTTTCCTGCTGGGCAGACCAGACTGCTTAAGGAACAGTAAAGCAGGTGTGAACGTGTTTACCTGACTTTGCTCAACTTTGCTCAACCTTGTCTGACTTTGCCCAACATTGCACAACATTGCTCAACGTTGCACTAATTAGCATGGTGCGCAGCTCTGCGCAATTGTGTTTAAATATGCTAAATAGTGGTAAAATGTGCTTAGCACTGCTTTATATTACTGAAAATAGGGCACTCATGTCTCAGGTGGTGTTGCAGGGCTGCCTATGTCGGATGCACATAGTATACTCCCTATACATGTTTGAAAACAGGTAGTGTCAAGTTAGGCATCCCTTTTATTGTATGTGCGAGTCAGAGAGAGGTGTCATTTCCAGGGTTCCTACTGAGTCAGTGTATGTGCTATGCATTGCCTCTTTGCCAAGGCCAAGGCATACTGGGCATGCCTCCTTCTGCCTACTGGGGCAGGCTCAGGTTGTTCCTCCACTGAGTCACGCTGCGCCTGTGCAGGCTTTGGCAATGGTGGGGGGCTGTTTGGCACTGCCCCATGCTGTTCCTGCTGCAGCTGTTTTCGCAGGATCATATTGTGTAGCATGGCACATACCATGACAATTTGGGTACATGTAGTCGGTTAGTACTGCAAGGCTGCACCAGATGTGTCCAGCACCGGAACCGTGACTTGAGCATCCCAAACACACACTCAAGAATGTTTCTTATTTGTGCGTGTGCCTCATTATGGAGTTCTTGTTCGGGTGTGTGTGCATTTCTGATGGGTGTCATCAGCCATAGCTCCAGTGCGTATCCAGCATCCCCCACTAGGTGACCGTCAGGGAAGTCCCCATTGGCAAATATCTGGTACAGCTACATCAGATGCCAGATGTGGGAATCGTGATAGCTTCCAGGGCAGCCAGCACACACATTCATTATTATGCCCTGGGCATTGAACATGACCTGGCAGTTGATGGAAGGGAAGCCCTTGCGGTTGATGTAGACCCTACCGTGGTGCTTTGATGTGTATGTGCGTGCAGTCTATTGCACCCACTACCTCAGGGTATTCTGCTATTTGGTGGAAAAGACCAATGCCTCACGGGAATTGGGGAAATATACGTGGTCACGGACATGTGCTGACATGGCATCCAGGAACTGGTGCAGTACCCGGGATGCTGATGCCTGTGAAACCCCCATCATATCACCAGTTGGTCTCTGGAAGGTACCTGTAGCTAGTATTCTTACGCCAACACATACCTTAGTATCCACCGGGATGGGTTCCCCTCTGTTGGTTCTGTGTGTGAGGCGTGCCTGGCACAGCTGAACAATTTGCTGCAGAAGGTCTCTGTCCACTCTACAGCACTCCACTATCTCCAGCTCATGTAGCCCCTGGTAGGTTACCCTGGGTCTGTACACTGTTCTCCGTCTCCTCACTGTGGGTTGCTCAGCAGCATTCACAACATCACCACCCTCAGCATCTTGAACATGTTGGTTTATGATAGCAATAGCAGCCCCTAACATTTCGTCTGACTTAAGCTTTTTAAGTTTTCACTCTTTGTATTCTGCAGTGTTGCAGAGTTCTTGGGAAAAAACAGGATAGACTGCTGTTTGCAGAGTTTAAAGTGCTGGGCTGGGCTGGGCTAGTCTACTGCCTGTGTAATTGGCGGATTCTGATATATTTCACCTAGCAGCTCTGCTAGTTCTCCTTGGTTAACTTCCTACTACTTCTTTTCCTTCCTTTTCCCTTTCTGTTTCCACAAGGGGCAGCGCCGTGCAAACAAGCACGCACGTGCACACATGCACGCACACAGTGTAAGCACATTTGCAAGAAATTTCAGATATATCCACGGCGTACACCTTTGCTTTCTTGTTTTCAGCTAGGACAACTGTAGACACGCCTCTTGCAATCCTAAGCAACTCAGGGCAAACACAAGCCACTGTGCTCTAATAAGCTTACAGTCTTTCAGACATACCCCTTCATGATGTCACCTATCTTCTACTCTACTACTCCCCTTCTCCTACACTTACACTCTAGGGACATGGCTCACATACCGGGGAAAATTGGGATTCACTATCCTTATCCTCATTTGCATAGGATTGCCTACTAATACTTGGTTACATCTCTCACACTGAGTTCCCCCCTTAGCAACCACTACTCAGTGGCCATGTTGTTTTCAGCTTGCCATTCACCTGCATGGCAGAACAAGCTTTTTAGTGAAAATGCCCATTTTTGGCTAGTTTTCAATTTTTTAAATTTTATTTAAAGTGCCGCATGTTTGCGCGGTGCTGCGCTACGCTTAAACATTGAAGATCGGGGAAAAAATGAATTTTAAGGATTTACAACATTTGCAAGTGCCAAGGGCCTTATATCTGGCCATTGGCATGCTTCCTCAACTAGATGCATCCTTTATTTGGAGCTGTCATAGCTCTGTTTAGCTATTTGCAGAACGGTACTCATTTACCAATGGAGTACATTTCTGCAAATAACACTACTCTTACACGGACAGGTTAGTGTTTCCTGGATCGCAAATTTACCTAATTTGCATAGCTTTCAGCAGCAAATGAGGTAATTTGCATACCATAACACTGTCCGTGCAAGAGTAGCTTTAGAAGCTCTCATGCATGCCCCTGCCGGCTGTTGCTGGATCGCTCAGCAGACATATTGGCTGAATGCTGTCTTACACTAATCTTAGACTCCGTGTAAGCCTTCGTAAATCCGGCCCGGTGTTTGTGTTTGATGTCACCATAATGGTTAAGTTATTTACCTCGCAGATGAGACTTACAGTGTTTGATTCCCACCAAGGGAAATTGGCTGTCTAGCCTTAAAATGGTCCACAAAAGCATCTAATCTAGTACTTAACCTTTGAACTTACAATGAATTAATAAGTTACAAGGCATTATTGACAAATTTTAACATTGTGAGAAAGTATGGGTGGAAAGTAATATTCGATAGTATGCATTCAATATTTCTTATTTACTCTTGATTAAGGAAAGTAATATTGTTTGAGTTTGTGTTAATGGTTTGGCTAAAATGGCATTGCTTGTGTAGGTTTACAGGAAAGGCTAATTATGTAAAAAAACAAAAATAGTTACAGAGGCTTGGAGTGTTGGAAGAAGAGGCTGTGCAAGAGACAGGGTTTGGAAGAAAATTCTACTTCAATGTTTGTTTATTATTATAATGTATAGTGAAGAGAATGTTACCTGGGCTATGGGATACAGGATAGGTATGAGGAGAAATTATCTACAAGTTGGGTCTATATTATATAATCGAAGTTTTATAACTTCGAATAACATATGGTCGATCCCATATGGTCGAAGTTATAAAACTTAAACCGTCAGGTTACTTTTTTTTTTTTTGTACATGTTCAAAGTTTTATAACTTCGACCATATGGTATTCAAAGTTATAAAACTTTGATTACATAATATAGACCCCCTACAAGTTGTCCATGAGCAGAGCCAAGATTTCCTGTATTGCTGTTTTAAGAGAGTTTTGAATTTTTATTGCTTTGGTTATTGTATAATGTGGTAGGGGATGGAGCTTCAAATGCAGGCAAGAAACTTGAATAACTAGCATAAAAAAGCATAAACATTTTTTTGTGATGTTTACTGTGCTTATAAATACTCTGCTGTACCATAGCTATGGGGACTAAGGGCCATAATCTTCCACACCAACATCCAGGCATCCTTTAACTACATTTTGGTAAATGACTAAAACTCTGAACACATTTTTAATATAGTTTGTCTTCTGCAGGCAAACAGGTGTGAAATGCTGTGTGTTTGGACTACAACTATTTATGTAACTCTTTGTGCAGACAAGTAAGGCTATGATAGGTTAAACAGCTGCTTCCTGTCATGCTTAATTTGTTTCCCTCAGCCTTCATTAGTCTTCTGTGTGACCCTACCAATTTATTCCAGCAGACAGTACTCCTGGATTGTTCTTAAAAAGGGACACTTGTGTCTAGTGAGCTGTTTTAGGCTGTTAACAAATGCATTATACATTTGTCTTTTGAATTCCTGCACCCTTTACATGGAATCTAATTAGTACTTCACTATATGCTATTTGAGTATGAATACCATCACTTTAAAGAGTTGTCAGATGCATTTTCAATAAATGTGAGTTTCAGGGAAAGATGCATTTATTATTTCTCACACTACGTCAGCTTTCAGTGTTAGAAGTTTGTTTAGAAAATGTCTTTTTTTTGTCAAATCTAAAATAAAAGTTTTAAATAAAGTACAAATTTATATGATAATTTTACAAGTAAGGAAGGAAATAGGAAATAGTATGTACCCTGATAGGTCTGAATGCTGTTTATGATAGTTGGAGAGACAGACATATAATGGGTTATTGGTATGCCTGGGCCTTTTTCACTACCCTGCTGCATAAGGCCCCATGTGTCCACAATCTAGCTCTGCTGACTATGGCGGTGTATGCTGTAACAATGCAGCATTATTAGCCATTCAGACCTGTATTGAGTAATGTCAGATGGGATAGCTATTCTTGATGACAGAGAAGACATAGGGAAGTCAAAATGAGATCTACTTGTCCTGCAAGTATGTAAGCCGCCCCCACCAAAAAAAGTAATTTTTATATGGAAATATTTTTGATTTTTGTATGACTTGTGGGTTGTGAAACAAAATAAACTGCAGTGTTTATATTGTCTTTAATTGCTTTGGTTGATTCATTGCACTAAAGAATTTATTAACTTGTTAATAGGCTTGGATTATGTAATATAGTCTTTTAGTAGTATATTTTGAAGTAACTTCTTTACAGCCTCAAGACACTGCAAAGGGGTTGATATTAATCAGGTAATGTAATGATTACTTGGAGTGATGATCAAAAGCATCTGATCTTCAGCATCCATTTTGTAGTCATTGTTGCATATTACAGTGGTACAGTCTTGTCTACAAGATGGGACTGGAAAGCATTTCATCATTTAGTTAAAAACTGTTAGTCTAGCAGTTAGAGCAGAGGACTTAAGTCCTCACCTGTAACTGATGTGTTACCTGTGCCAAGGGTGCAGGGTCTGAAGCATTTCGCATTCATTTATTTTTAACATGACATTAAGCAAGTCTCTTGACCTGACTATGCTTTGGAGCAATTGGGAATTTGAGTTAGTTTTCTTAATGGTCTCCAGAGACTGAATGCCTAGTAACTACTTATCTGTTGTCATTTGCCGGCTATAGTTCAGGAACTGTTATGGCAATATCACCAGCACACCATTTTTTTAATGTAACCTAAGCAATTTATTCTTCAAAGACAGCAGGCACTGCATTTGTAGACAAAGCACTGGAATGCAAAGTTGTTGGCCAGCTTCAACATCTGCATTAGCAACAGTTCTCTTTAATGTGAAATTGTTCAGATGACTTTCACATCTGCAGAGGCTATGCATATTGATGCTATCACATGGTTAATATTTTGTTTGTTCATATAAATACACTTCCATTTAAACTGTGCTGGATCTTATGGTGGGATGCTAGTGATCTTTATATGACTTAAAGTAGTTCAGCCAAAGCTAACAATAAAGTACATGTCATTTATTTCTTCATAACAATAAGGGGGTCTACACAGTCAACAAAGTGGCTATAACTGCTGGTGTGGGTGGGGATCCTTCTGTGGATGAAAGTATCTTAGGCTTTTATCATCTGGTCATTTTAAAAGGTCCTTAATCTGGTGTGTTGAATTAGTGAGCATGTGTATGTATGAGTTAAGTTAGAAAAGTTTGGCTACTGTGTATTTGTGTGAAACCAAATTCAATTATGTGACTTTGGTCATTATTATTTTTTGACAAAGACATCTGAGAAGGATGCAGTCAACAATGCAGCTATAATTACTAAGGTTTGGGTTAATTTTTGTTGATTAAAATGACTGACTCTGTTGACATGATAAAGTTAAAAAGTCATTCATCTGTCTTTGCAGGTCTAGTAAGCATTTGTATAAAGCAAATTGGAATATTTTACTGTGGCCATTTTTAACACAATCAGCCATGTGATGTGTATATACTTGATAAAGTGGCTGCAATTGCTGAGTAGGGATATTGGTGGACTATAACTATATCACTTTGAGTGACCTTTTATAGTTGAAATGTTCTGAAATGGGTACTTTTTTCATTATTGCTTCACACAGTTTTTTAACTGTTTACTGGAAAAAAGTTAAAAACTACAAATTTAAAACATACTCTTTGCAAATGTTGTATTAAACATGAAATATAAGTTAAAACAATCTTTATAATCTAAATAATTAAAACAATCAGGAAAGTGACTCAAAGAACACAAGCATTTACACATGGTCCTAAAAATGTGTGGAGGGGGTCCATGGTTTGAAAACAGCCTGGGGACCAAAGTATGCTTAATCCACCACTGGCCAGATGCATTGTCAATAAATGTGAGTTTCAAGAGAAAAAAAAGTTTACTGTTGCTCATGTTGAGTCTATTTTTAATGGGTGGCTGTTTTGTTTTGTTTAGCAAATGGCCATCAGTGTTTGTGTTATAAAATTTTAAATTAAATAACATCCACATCTCTGTAATCATTGCATGCTGACAGGTTTGAACAGTGTTTATGGTAAATGGGGAGAGGCAGCCAAGTAATGGGATACTGCAATGACTGTGAGGAGGCGGGTCCATTAGCCTGCCTGTGGCTTAACCATGACCCAGCTCTGTCTGTCACTGTACATAGAACACACACAACCTCCACCTGATCACATTCACAGACACACACGGCCATTCACATGTACATACACATGCCCACACATACACACACATACAAAACTGCCTTACCTGCGCCTTAACTAACCACCTACTGAAACCACACACACATACACACACACACACACACACACACACACACACACACGCAATGGACACCACTCATGCCTCTACATACACTTACATATGTAGCCACATGCAAACACACACTCACACATCCTCAAATCCTACCTGTCCATTCAACTCCCTGGCACATAATTGATCTCGTCCATTGAAAGAAGTAAGTAAATACAAACTTTTGGTCAAGTTAATTACCATGCCTGGTAGTTCTATGAAATGCTTAGGTGCATAATTCACTTACTGATGACATTTCTAGGAAAAGAACACATGGCTAATTACCATATTTCTCTACCCTGGAATACCTATTTAGCGTTTGCTGTAGGCAAGACATACAGCTCACCAGAGTGCTGCACCTCTTTGATGGAAGCGCCGCAGAAGGTTTATCTAAGAATAAGAAACAGTTACCACCAGCAATAAAAGAGTTTACCACTGACAGTACCCTTTCTGAATCCTGTCCGTCATGTTTAAATATCTCCCTCATTACCCAATTAGGAATGAAGGAATATTAAAGAGACCTCTTGATCAGTAGGCTCAAGTTTGGAAGTCTGAATGGAAAGATAAGGAGTCTGAATGGAGAGATGATAAAATCAACAAGAAAAGGAGAGTAGTATTGCTGGAACTGAATTCATCCCAGAGTACCTTCACATGATGAACCTTGTTTTCATAAAGTCTCACCAAGACAACACAGATATATAGACTGTATCTTATATAACATACACCACGGACAGAGTAGGTTAAAATAAAAATGACAGCTGGTTGCACAAGTCCCAGGATAAAAAAAGTGACCAATCCTGGTATGCGCATCGGCGCCAGGACTGAAAAAAAATGGCAGTGTAAAATCCTCAAGACATAGAAACATTCCTACAAGGGGGTTAGGACAGGGTCAGGGGAAGGATACCTCCCTGTTGTAGAAGGAAGTAGCAGTCCAGAAAAAGAACACAAAAACTGACAGGCCAAAAAAGAGCCATAAAGATGATAGAATGGACTACTGATGACGAGAAGGAAATTATACATTGTTACTGTTATGCAAGGAGCCCAGAATTTCCAGACAGGAGATATTCAAAAAGATTACAAGAGAAGTAAGAAGACAGAAAAATATTTGCACAAGAAAAATGGTCAAAAGCCTCAAATACAAATTTGTGTTAACACAACAGATCCATATAAAACATTATATAGACTAAAAACTTGGAAAAAGAAGTGACAGAGGAAGTGCAAATACATAAAGAACAAAACCTAAATATTTTTGAAAGGTATAAAGAAAAAACACAGACATGGAAGAGAAAAAGAGACGTGATGTAGTGCAATATTTATAGAAAAGAGAAAGCGAAACTAATCAATGCAAAAAAACAGCTCCAACGTTATTTGAAAAGAAACACAGACAAAGGCACCCCGATATGGAAAATTTCAAAATACACTAAATAAGATCTCAAAGGGGAAACATAAACCAAAAATTAGTAAAGTAGAAGCTATACAAATAGAAGCCGAAGTTGGGGAATACCTGCAAAGTGAGGGATTTAGTGTGGAAAGTCTAACACAGGTTATGTCTCAGCATAGTGAGACAATCATCATCTTAACCATAAATTTCCACAAAGCATCATGTCCCACAGTATCAAATGCCTTACTAATATTGTGTACCATAAGTTTCACATCCACTCTTTCATTTATAACATCATCCACAATTTCTCTCATTATAATGACACTTCTTTTGCTCCCTTCCCTTTTATACCAGGTATACTTTCTTCCATAATATCGCTCATTGTTACTTCCATTCTCTTCTGTACTGTTCCCATAAAAATCGTATAATCTGTGTTATGTAGCGTAATGGGTCTCATTTTTCTTTTATTTCATTCTTCTCATCTTTTTTCTAGATAAACTTTTATACCCGACTACATAACTGTTCATAAACAAAGCCTTCCTTCAACCGTTCATCCGGTTGTTGTTGTTTGTCTTTTCGGTTTTTCCCGGTTAGGGGTCGCCACAGCGGAACTCCAGCCCGCTAATGATTGGCAGTCGATTTTTTTATGGTGCCGAATTGCCAGCCCAATGCCTAACCTTCAGCAAAGGCGCGCCCATTCACGCATGTCTTTTGGAGGCCACTCGACCGCGGAGAGGACATGCAGACTCCACACAGAAGGCACTCCAGCTGAGAATCAAAAGGAGAACCTCTTGCTGTGAGGCAACAACGCTACCGCTGTACCACCACAGATTCAACCATTTATCCAGTACATTTACAAAATTCTCTCTTTGCCAGTCCATTAATTTCTTATACAACCCATACTCTATAGCATCTGGGCCTTCACGAGTTATAATTTCTTTTTCAAATTCATCTTAACTTGTCCTGAAAACGTCTTTACTTTTCATTCTGTCTCTCTTATTTTCTGTCCTTATACTCTTCTATACATTTTCCACATGCCGAACTACAGTACGTATAATTTGCTTTTGTGTTTTTACCCGTAATTTTACATTTTTTTATTTCTCTCATTATACTAATATTCTCCTTTACTATTTACTCAGATATGCAGACACCTCCTCCCTTCTCTCTCCTATCTCTGCCTAAACATTAATGCTTTTATTTTTTTTCAAATTATTTTATGTTTCTTTTTTCTATATCATAATACTTTCTTGTATTATTCTCTAAATTCTTTAATACGTTTCTATACATTTTCCCAGACTTCACTCTCTCATCATTTCTTACATCATCCTGCCACTGAAAGAATCTCTTTTTATACTTCTTTTTAAATCTAATCCACCATTCAGACCAGTTTTATAGATGCCCTTCATGGTTATATGATCCTTCCATAATTGCAATACTTCCCACTCTCTAATTTCATCCCACAATTTATAATTTATTCTTTTTATTCCATTTCCTGTTTTAATAGACTCCCTTTCTTTCCTTACCACCATCCACATTGCTAAATGGCGTGAGAAACCCATCACAACTGTATCTCCATCTGATACCCCTAAGCCTTCAGATAATACAAAATAATTTCAGATCTAAATATCCCCTTCTATAAATCCATTGATTTTTTCCACGTTATCACTTCCTATATTTTTTTAACATCCTGCCCTTTCTTTTTTCATCTTCCCCTTAAATCACAATTAAAATCCCCTGTAATTATAATTTTCATATTAACCACCACATAGTCTAATATTTGATGAAAAATTTCTCTCTTCCCTTGCTAGTTATAAATGCATATAATGCTATAATTGCATAAACAAGTTCTCTCCACCTCACATCCACAATAGTTACACTTCTCATCCTTACCAACATTACATCTAGTATTTTCACTGCTGTGTGCTTAGCTACAAACCTGTGATCCTACATCCCTCACCCATTCCACCTTAGTAATGTGTGTAACCCTAACTCTGCCCCTAACGCTAATGTGCAGCTCCCTTTAAAAAAAGACCTTTCTGTAATGCCATTACTACACAAGACAATTTGGACATTCACTATGCACATACATATACCTCACACTCCCATGCACACCACATCTATCCCTTACCTTACCTAACCCTTACCCTAGCCTTAAAACACACACACACACACACACACACACACACACACACACACACACACACACACACACACACACACACACACACACACAATAAATCTGTCTCATTACCTAACCTACCTGCAGCACCACTTGCTTTTGTTGACCAACCAGAACTCACCCAGCATGGCATTCGCACAAACACTCCTTTGCTACTTGCATACAACTGCTCACTTGCTTTGTACAAACGTCTGTGTCAACCAAGTCAGTTGTAACTTTGTATACAGACATTTGTTTAGTCAACAAAATCTAGTCGACTACACACATGTGATCTCGAAGTTAGTAAATATAATTAGCTGGTGGTAAGGGAGGACTTGCCCCCATTATGCAGAACACAATGTTTTACTCTATTTTTCAAACGTTGTTTTCCGTGTGCTAAGATTTTTACTTAGTGCATGCATAGCATGCAGAACACAATGTTTTAGTCTATTTTTCAAATGTTGTTTTCCATGCGGTAAGATTTTCACTTAGTGCATACATAGTAGCATGTCGATGTTTGCAAAGTTGACCTTTTCTGATTGATCTTGTGAACACTGATGTTTGGGTCAATCGTCCTTTTTCAGTAGACAGACAGACAGACAAATAGACAGATATACATATATATGGTCTGATGAGAAGACAACTTTTGGATGCCAGCATAATTCATTGTCAATATGTGCAATAAATTAAAACCTATTTGATTTTATTCCTTCACTATTCACTTACATCACTTCAATAGTAACAATGTTCTCTGATCACTAGTGAAATAAAGTGCCAGCAGTAAATTAACCTCATTTGGTTAAAAAAACTTAAAACAAAAAAAAATGTCACATCTAGAAGAATGAAAGTTTCAAAACCATGTTATCTACAGTAATCAGTCATTATACTGTGTAGTGCCTTCTCTAGTCTGACATTACTGCCCATCTCTCATACTGAATCAGATTTCTAGACTGGTTTCAACAGCTGGGCCATAACACAGCAGACAAATAATGTGCCCAAAAATGAAGGCCAAAGCAGTAAAAACATATTAGTCTGAAACAATATCCATACATGACAAAAATGTTACAGCTTGCAGCAGTGCCTGTAGGAAAAGCCGACATCAATTTACAAAGAGTGACAGTATGGTAATGTTCTGCTTCACTGAGGAAAGAAATGTACCAAGTGCAGAGAGGTGAGCTCAAGCAGTGACTAATTCAATACCTCGGGACTTTCATTACTGCCTACAGTATGCAGCAAAAGGTTGCAATTGACTTCTTCGAACTATTTATAGAGAAGTATATTTCTGTAACATTTACTACATCATAGCTTACGTCTACATGCACATTCTTTGTGAGTTACTTTTTTTTTAGAGCACATATAGATGAGTGACACTAACCACATTTTGTGCTACAATAACAGTAGTAAACACTCTGAACTGAGATGAAATATAATTGCTCTTGGAAACAAGGTAAAGCACTGCTTTCATATCAATGAGCAATGTTCTGAATCAAAATCATTTGTACCAAGCAATCAGCATGTAAACAGAACAGAATCTATCTCACTTTTATGAAAAAATATCAATAACGTGTGCATATCTATATTTATCCAATTAGAGCATCACGTCATACCCACCATTCATACTGGGTCAGTCGCTGCCTCTCGGCATTTAACCATAAGAGGGCATCACATTATAATTAAAAGAAAACTTCTTTCTTGGCAGAAGCTAAAAAGATGCACATGATTAGTTAATAACTCTATTGTATAATGAACGATATTCTCCAAACGAATGCTCCAAGCATTTGTTTAAAGCAATGGCAGCTTATTTCAGCATCACAGAAAAAAAGCCAAAAAAAAAGCCTGTTTTACAATTAACAAATCTGTTGTAAGCCTCCCAGGCTGCTATACACTCACTTTCAGGGCTTAGGTGTTGTTCATTACCCTCCAAAATTTCCATTCCCACCCAAGAACAAACAAGATACACACATACACACACACACATATATATATATATATATATATATATATATATACACATACATATATATGTATCTATATACATACAGATACACACACACACACACACACATATTATAAATATATATATATATATATATATATATATATATATATATATATATATATATATATATGTATATATATATATATATATACATATATACACACACACACACACACACACACACACACACACACGCTGTGGGTATAAAAAGTGTACACATCCCTGTTAAAATGCCAGGTTTTTGTGATATAAAAAAAATGAGACCACAATAAATCATTGCAAAACTTTTCCCACCTTTAATGTGACCTATAACCTGTACAATTCAATTGAAAAACAAACAAATCTGTTAGGGGGAAAAAAATAAAACAAATAAAAAAAACATACAATAAGCTGGTTGCATAAGTGTGCACACCCTTAAACTAATACTTTGTTGAAGCACCTTTTGATTTAATTACAACATTCAGTCTTCTTGGGTACACACCTGCCATCAATTAAAGAGACTCTGATTAACCTCAAATAAAGTTCAGCTGTTCTAGTAGGATTTTCCTGACATTTACTCAGTTGCCTGCTACAGCAAAAGCCATGGTTTCATAGTGGTGCATCCTGGGATATGAGGTAACTCAGCCAATAAGAGACTGCGTTCTATTGTATAGCGGCCAAGTCGGAGCCGAGGATCGGCTCCAAACCCATCTGTAGAGAATGTAGGCGAGATGGATCCCATACATCTAAAGTTATGGTAAGTACATAACTAAAAGTTGTCTCAGTAGGCACACATCTTATCTACGGGGCAAAAGCAAGAGTTTTGTGACTAGAAGGGATGTCTTAAAATATAGCTCCACTGATCTTAATACATTTCAAATGAAATCTATAGCCATTTAGATCTACAGCTGGTCTGATTAAATGTCCAGAATCAAGTGAAACTTGGATCTGTGGATGGGAAACAGAAATTTACCTCGGGAATGCCTCCTGTACTACTAATGGACAGAGGCAGTTCCTAAATGCTTTATCCCATGCATGGGTCCCCTTAAATTATATATGGTATGATCCCATTTATTCTCATTAGGGGTAATATATAATTATCGACCATGGGGTGTGTAAGGCCAATCTATAATGAAATGGGATAGGTTATTTTGAACACAAAAAGTAAAACTGGCAAGGCTTTAAACAGCCCGCAAGGTCAGCTAGCCTAGTATATCAACCTTATTTTTCCTAGAGATTTCATTTAGCCATGACTTAAACAGCAGGTCTTCCTCCTCTGGCTAAATTAACATGCAGTGGTGGTGCTGCGGTAGCGTTGTCGCCTCACAGTAAGATGTTGTCCTGTCTGATTCTCAGCTAACGTGTCTTCTGTGTATCGACATGCATGAATGGGCGTACCTTCATTAAAGGTTGTGCGTCAGGGGTGGCAACTCGGCACGTAAAAATCTACTGCCAATCATTAGCAGACCGGAGTTCCGCTGTGGCGACCCCTAACCAGGAAAAGCCGAAAGACACAACAACAGCAACTACAACTTGGCTTTTACAAAAACAGCTGTGATTACATCTGCACATCTGGGTAGACTAAGTGGACTCTCTGCAGAAGGCTTGAGGGAGAACCCATAAAGTGCCCAAACCTTTCAGTTTTTATGCTCTAGCTGTTTATTAATGCTTCCAAGTTGTCACAGAAATGGACAGCCTGCTTTCCACCACAATCCAAAGGCCTTATGTGAAGGCTTAAATAGCTAAGGCTGACAACTGATATGCCCAGCTGAGCTGTACACTTAGGCAATCTTGTGGGCAGAACCAGACTGGGAGAACAACATCAAGTCTAACAGCTTTATGTAAACAACTTTATAATTCTGTCTCACAACTCATATTTGCAATCTGTCTGGTGTATCACTACACTAATTCTCCATGATAGTGATGGTGCCACTATGTTGCTAGATGTTTTTAGTCAAGTCTTGGCCATCTGGTCAAAACAGACTCTTACCCATAAAGGAAGATCTAAGTCCTCAATTCTTCATGGACAAAAGAGAACAAATGAAGCCAGGCTATGCTGTACATTCAGTTTCCTCCAGATGTAACTTTCTCTACATAGGCGGTACCAACATTACCCCTGCCTGTAGAAATATTTGCCTTATAAGTAAGGCATTGAGAATGTTTTTGATCTGAAGAATTAGAAAATAAATCATCCCCAGTGCTTAAGACATTGGTGGCCTTGGAAATGAGTTACGTAAACATCAGACCGGCAGCAGAATAAGTCATCTTGATGCACCTGTCTAGGAGATCCATCCTTCTTACATCAGAACTGCCTTAAATGGTAGTAGCACAGGTGGATATTAAAGATCCTGCACCACTTATAAGAAGACCAGCAAAGACATTTCTTTAAAAAAAGTACATAATTTACAGAAGAAAAGGGAACAATTATAATAACTGAAAATAAATAAACATTCAAAAAAGGGAACTGCTTTTGAAGCAAATGGAAACTACTCTTTCAATGAAAAATATTTTTTAATTTCCACACATATTCTTCATCACTTCATTTTTTTATTATACAACCTGCCCATATAGCATCCTGTTAGACTTATGTCTCAGGGCTTCTATGGAATAATCTTCTGTTAGTTAAATATATCAGGGTGGCATCCAAAGTTCCTTTAAAGCAAACCCTAGCAATTGGATGGACACCTGGAAGTAGGCTGTCCTCTGAGAATGGGCATGAGCAATTAGTTTTTGTCCTTGGATTGACTCTGCCTTGTAAACTCTATGAATGCATGCAGTGGTAAAGCCTGTTATTACATGAATGCATTCCAAATACTGGTGAAACATTGTATCACTCTAAATAAGGAAAGCATGCCACCCGCTACATTTCAGTAACAATATAGCTTAGATACAACCATAATCAAATTACTTTATTTAAACCACTGCTTCACATCAACAGATAGACTAAAACATGAAAATCATAGAAAAACTTTTAACATAAAATCAAAATTCTGTACATAGCAAGATGTCCTTCTAGCATGCAACTGTTTCCCAAGGACTTTAACTTTTATGTTTTCTAAGCCCACTAAATCACTGAAAACATACGTTTTAGTGGCAGAACGCCATGTTCTTCATTTGATTACATTTTGATGAAGCTATCTGGATGTATTAAATATTTTATTTGGCAATCATGATCTAGAATAGTACAATACTACAAGCTGATTCCAAGATGGCAACTGGGCTGCCTTGCTTGCAGAATGACACACAAGCCACATCTACTCTTTTTCAGAGTTGCTTACTGTTAAGATGGAAGTTGTATTTACAGACGACCAGCAAATTAAATTTTGTACTTCAAAATTATTAAAAGGAACTGAAGGCTTTGGGGGAAAAAAGAGTCTGCAGTTGGAGAGTACAAGTGCCTGGGTTGCAGTGTGCTTTTAAGGAAAGCAAGACATTCACGCAAGATCTCAGAGGTTGCAAAATAAAACAAATGATTTGGAAATTAGATCCCACAGGAATAATCTGCAAATTGCATGGTCCTGTAATGTAGAGAGAGCAAGCCCTAACTATGACCCAGGCAGCTACTATTCAATTACAGGCATGGACCTGGAGTGGGTAGATGAAGTGACTGGTCACTGGCAGGTCACCCATTCTGTAGGGAGGAAGGGTGGTTCAAGTGAAACCTACTGATGGATGTGTGGGTGATAACTCTCAGAAGCAGAATAGCAGGTCTGGATTTCATTGGCAGTCTTTTGTTTCACCTGAGGAGCATATATAGGAGCATAGCTTATCTAACTCAAAGTAGGAGCAACTAGAGGCTTTCAAGCTACCTGTGGGTCTGGAATGTATGGACATCCATAGAATCAGCAGACTGACCTGTTCACTGCTACTTGACTCTCATCTCCTACAGCAGTGAATGGATTGATAAGATTCTATGGATGGGCAGCAAATAGGTCAGAAGGTCCTTGTCTCAAATGGCTATGTATGTATCTCTCTCTCTCTCTCATTGCAGGAATGAGCAAGACAGTGGGGTGCAGGTAGGTATGGTAATGGCAAATCCCATGGGCTAACAAAACAAGACATTTCCAGACCTTCTGACAGTCAAGCAAACCCCTACTGTAAAACAAGCTCACAGGTTGAATCACAGGGCAAGCACTATAGTTCACCTTATGTATTTTGTTTAAAAAGATGTACCATAGTAACAGAAAGAACATTGTTTGGAAAAAAGGACCAGTTTTGAAATTTATTGGCCATTTAGTGAAAATTCACCATATTACACCAATTCATGATTTAAGAATGGAAAATCATTTGAACCCACTATTAGAAAACAGACAGAACTAGTAATACAGCTTCAGCACAGACTGAATGCAATTTCAGCTCTCAAAGGTAACAGTCAGGATCAACTGTCTGCATATTCTCCAGAAATGGAACCTCTTGTAAGGAACCTGCAGTCTTGGGGGATTTGATCACAATGGAGACCATAAAGGCACAGTTACAGAATCAGGGTATCCCTCTCCACTAAACCAAGAAATGTGACTGGTCTTTGCTAGTAACATGTGATGAGTAGCCACATAAGAAGTGAGAAAGAAGTAGCTCATTCTCAAGGGCAGAAATTTCACCTTCATCAAGAAAGACAACCCCTAGAAAGAATCTTTTCAGCATACTAGTAACAACTTAGAACAGGTATGAAACATTGGTAGACAACTTCCAACCAGAAGCAAAGTACAGTTCAGACATGGGCTTTACAACTCAAGACACTGTATTCAAGAGATAGAACTGCTGGAAAAATAAAAAGCAAGAGAGGATGTGTTCTACATGATTGGATGGTTGCATCAGTCAAAAATCAGAACTGTGAAGCATCTGTGGGATGGCTGACATATCTTATTGTGTGGTCATCTCATTCGTTTGTGAGCAGTGCTGCTGTCAGTGTGGACTGTGAGTCTGCATTGCATGTTGTAGCTAATGTACAGTATTTACTGCATGCTTCAGTAAATGCCCATGTATATTATGTGCTGTATACTTCTGTACATGCCCATGTCCACTCTATGATGTATACTGTTGTGTGTGCCCATGTATATTATGTGATGCATACTTCTGTACATGCCTATGTCTATTCTATTATGTGTACTGCTGTATGTGCCTATATACATTGGGTGATGCATACTACTGTACTGCTCATGTATAAAGTATGATGAATATTACTGCACATACCCATGTACAGAGTATATTACATAGAGCTGTGCATGCCCACATATAGTATGTCATACAGTACATACTGCTGTGTATGTCCATGTAAATGATGTGACAAATATTGCTGTGTATGCCCATGTATAACACTACACATGCCCATGTATAGTACGTGACACATACTGCTGTGTATGCCCATGTATACTATGTGCTACACACTGCTGCACATATCCATGCATAGTCTATGCATACTGCTGTTTATGTCCATGTATACTATGTGATGTATACAGCCACACATGCCCATGTATAGTACATGACAGAGGGTCTACATTAGAACATTGAAGTTTCAGAACTTCGAATGTTCTAATATCGACACCTACTAACCGAAAACTGATAAGACCGAAAATTGAAAACAGCAAATTTTTTACTAGGGAAAAAAATTGCTAATCCAAAACACATACACACAACACAAACACACCAAACAAACAGCAATCCACACACATACACCTAAAAGTTTACATCTAAACCTACACTAAACTGTACATACACCACTATCTATCCACTTACCTTAACCCAAACCCTAACCCTAAGGTCCGCCACTATCGCACACACACCTCACCAGCGCCCTAATGCTAACTCACCTATCCCACCCTAAACCTCATGTCCACACATTCGCACACTTACCTAACCCGTGCCCTAACTCTAACTCACCTATCCCACCATAACCCTCACGTCCACACAATCAGACACTTACCTGAACCTGACCGTAACTTTCCACCACAGAGCTGAAAATAGTGAAGCGACAGGAACGGACAACCAAATTCTTTCCCTAGGAAAGAATTTGGTTATCTAAATTTTTGCTATTTTTAGCTTTTGGTTAGTAGGTGTCAATATTAGAACATTCAAAGTTCTGAAACTTCGATGTTCTAATATAGACCCCGTGACAGATACTGCTGTCTATGCCTGTGTATACTATGTGGTGCATACTGCTGAGTATGCCCATGTATACTATGTGGTGCACACTGTTGCACATATCCATGCATAGTCTGTGTATACTGCTGTGCATGCCCAGATTGTGTTGTTCATAGATTCATTGGTAAGCAGTAGACTAGCTGCCCTTGTGGATGATTTGAAGTCTAGCCATTTTCTCTTGGTGAGAATCCAAACCTGTACTCAATGTCTGTGAGGTATACACTTTAACCATTAAGCCAACCCCATGTGCATGCCATATAGATTACATCATACATACTGCTGTAGATGCCCATGTATAGTATGAGATGCATACTGCTGTACATGCCCAAGCATAGAGTGTGATGTATATTGTTGTGTGTGCTCATGCATACTATATAATGTATACTGCTGTACATGTCCATGTATATCGTTATATATACTGCTATGCATGCCCATGTATAGAATATGGTGTATGCTGCTGTGCATGTTTATGTATATTATGTGATGTATACTTCTGTGCATGTCCATGTATATTGTGATATATATACTGCTATGCATGCCCATGTATAGAATATGGTGTATGCCGCTGTGCATGTTTATGTATATTATGTGATGTATACTTCTGTGCATGTCCATGTATAGAGTATGATGTATGTTGCTGTGCATGTTAATGTATATTATGTTTCACATACTGCTGTGCTTGCTCAGGTATAGTATGTTATGCATTTTGTTGTGAATGTACATGTATAGAGTGTGTAATATACTGCTGTTCATGCCTATGTATACAGTGTGATATACATTGCTCTGGATGGCCTGGAGCATTTCTCCCCGGGCCTCCACTGAAAACAGGCTCTGTGGAACCTAGTCGGACATTCCCAGTCAACAAATGTTAAATAAAATAAATAAAAATGACCATGTGCAGAATATGATGTATGCTGCTATGCATGTCCATGTATATTATGTGATATATACTGCTGTGCATGTCCTATAGTGTGATGTATGCTGCTGTTCATGTCCTATAGAGTGTGATGTATCCTGCTGTGCATGTCCATGTATATTATGTGATATATACTGCTGTGCATGTCCTATAGAGTCTGATATATGCTGCTGTGCATGTCCTATAGAGTGTGATGTATCCCTGTGCATGTCCTACAGAGTGTGATGTATCCTGCTGAGCATGTCCTATAGAGTGTGATGTATCCTGCTGTGCATGTCCTATAGACTGTGATATATATACTGCTATTCATGTCCTATAAATTGTGATGTATGCTGTTCTGCATGTCAATGTATGTTATGTGATATATACTGCTGTGCACTTGCTATGGAGTGTGATGCATGCTGCTGTGCATGTCCATGTATATTATGTGATGTATACTGCAGTGTATGTCCTATAGAGTGGGATGCATGCTGCTGTGCATGTCAATGTATAGTATGTAATGTGTACTGCTGAGCATGTCCACATACAGAGTGTGATATATGCTGCTGTGCATGCCCATGTACAGAGTGTGATGTATGTTGCTGTAAATGTCTCTATATATGATGTTTTGTATGTTGCTGTGCATACCACGTATAGAGTGTAATCTATGCTGCTGTGCATATTATCTGATTTACACTGTTGTGCATGTCCATATATAGAGTGTGACATTTGCTGCCATGCATGGTCATGTATATTATCTGACATATACTGCTGCGCATGTCCATGTATATTATGTAATGTATAATGCCATGCATGTCCATGCATAAAGTGTGATGTTCACTGTTGGGCATGTCTGTGCATGTCCATGCATAAAGTGTGATGCTCACTGTTGGGCATATCCATGTATAGTATGTGAAGTACACTGCTGCACATGTCCATGTATATTATCTGATGTCTACTGCTCTGCATGTCCTTGCATAGTATGTGATCTACACTGTTGTGCATATCAATGTATAGTATGTGATGCATACTACTACTATGTCCATTAATAATATGTAATGTATAATGCCGTGCATGTCCATGTACAGAGTGGTATGTATGCTGCTGTGCGTATCCATGTATACAGTGTGGAATACATTCATTTGAGCGACCTAACTTTCCTGAATCTGGTATAACACCGAGTTGAAATGTCAAATTTCTCAGTGGCAAATGGTTGGAATGTCATACAAAACACCAAATGCGACATTTCCGATCACTCTACTACCTAAACAAGCACTACTATGGGTCAAAAAAGGGGGATATTTTGCATTTCGCTACAATTGCATTCGAAATTATGAGAATTTGCCGCACTGCTTTCTAACATTTTCCGATCGGCCATCCTCCGGCCGATCAAATGAATGTATACCATACAGTGTGATGTGTGCTGCTGTGTACGCCCATACATACAATGTGATGTATACTGCTGTGCATGTCCATATACAGTTTGTGATGTATACTGATGTTTATGCATCCATGTGAAGCACAGTTCCTCCCTAATCCAGTTCAAGTGTTACTTGGAAAATTGGAAAGGGAATAGGAAGTTCATTCCAGGTTTGGCACCTATGTCCCTAATGGACACAGGCAGCCTGTAAATCGCTCATCTCCCAAGCCCCTACTTGTAAATGTTTCATCTCACAAGCCCCTGCTCACACTTATCAAGGGTATCAGAACTTGTCAGAGATTTGTAATAAATGGCTAGGCTTAAAAAGGACCTTGTGGTTGTTAGCCTAATAAACGCCTATGAACTTATGCCCACATATAGTATGTAATATATACTGCTGTATATGTCCATGCATAGTATGTAGTATATACTAAATGGTTACCTATAAATGTGCTTTGGTTATAACTACACATAGCTACGCATGTATACATATGTGTGTGTGTGTGTGTGTATATATATATATATATATATATATATATATATATATATATATAGATATACAGATATATATATATATATATATATATATATATATATATGGTTCTACTTTAAAAAGTCGACTTAACAAAACATCGATTCCAATAATGTTGAGACCACCGTTGTGTGGATATATCTGGAGATTCGGGTAAGTGCTGTTTCTTTAAGGGTTTTGGGTAGAGATTTGAGTGTATGTGAGTGTGCTGGGACATTTTAGGTGTAGGTTAGGGTAGGTAGGTAAGAGTGTAAGTGTTGAGAGTGTTGGTGTTTGTACTTATGTGATGTGTGTTTGTGCAAGGGGAATACAGAGTATGTAGTGGTGAGTTTAGTGTCTTTGTCTTTTTAGTGCAACCTCGGAGTTAGTATATATAAGTAGCAGGGGTGTGGGGTTGCAGGAGGGCATGTCCCCCATCTTATATGTAGGGTAGGTGTGCATCTTTGTGTGTATTTTGCTGGTTTGTCATAGTGTGGGGAGGAAGGTGTGGGTATGTTTGTGTGGTGGAGGGTTTATTTAAAAGTCACGATTTTGAATTTCGTGCTTTTGGGGTATTGGTATTGTGACTGTTCGGCTTTATAGTCTCGGGATAATGAAATTCGAGATTTCAGTATTTCCAGATTATAAAGTGAATCCATACAGATATATATGTGTGTGTGTGTGTGTGTGTGTGTGTGTGTGTGTGTGTGTGTGTGTGTGTGTGTGCATATGGTTCTACTTTGTTTCACTGAAAGCTCATTTCACTGAATTTGAATTCAAGCTGGCCAAATCGCTGAAAGCTCAAATTACTGAAAACTCATTTCACCGAATCTCATTTCACTGAAGTGAAGTACTAGCACTGTGTAGAGTACTTTAAGGCAAGTAAAAGGTATACGCCCTTTTCCCCACTGTAGCGCGATCCTGGACTTAGTATATATAGTTAGGGTGTGTGTGTGTGTGGGGGGTGTATCCTCCCACCTAGTTTGGTTTTATATTATATTTCACCAAAAGCTTCAAAATAATACATTTTAAACTATATACATGCATACTTACAACACCAAAAACTAAACTTAAACTAAATTGGGGGCTATATATACTAACTCCAGGATTGCACTACAGTGAGGAAAAGGTAATATACCTTTTACTTGCCTTACAGTACTCGACACAATGCCAGTACTTCACTTCAGTGAAATGAAATTCAGCGAAATTAGTTTTCATTAATTTGAGCTTTCAGCGATTTGGTCAGGGTGAATTTAAATTCAATGAAATGTGCTTTCAATGAAACAAAGTAGACCCATGTGTGTGTGTGTATGTATATATATATATATATATATATATATATATATATATATATATATATGTAGGTTTCCTATTAAATGATCGAAGACGCATCTTGATCGAACCTGAAAGCACGAAAAGGCAATGTGAAACGGCATATAAATGAATTCTTTCCTTGGGAAAGAAATCGCTTGGCTGCTTCCATTACTTTGTCGTTTTCGTCACTGTAGTGCGATCTCGGAGTTGGTATATTTAAGTAGGGTTGGTGTGGGAGGCACAGTAATTTTGTAATGTTTTAAATTTTTTTTTTCTTTTGTGGAACAGCGATTTGTTCTAAGCATTCGAGATTGTAAGCTTTCGCTTACATGGGGTTCAATAAATCATTGTTCGCTTTTCTAAGCATTTGATGATTTAACATAGACCATATATATATATATATATATATATATATATATATATATAGATAGATAGATATATGGTTTACTATCAATTTGTCGATCGCAACTTGTGTGATTTACAAAATGTCAAGAGAGCCATATGTCGACTCAAAACTTCGACACAAAAAATGTCGGAACTTACATCAGTGAATGCAATACAGCATTCGTTGTTATGAATTCCGACATTCCAAGCCAGATCGCAGTATAGTGGGGATCGGGAAATGTACCCTTACCCTCACCCTCACTGTATTGCGATCTCAGAGTTTGTATATATAAGTGGGGGGTGCAGGGGGGCTTGCCACCCTGCAAACATGTAATGTAGTGTGGCAACTTTGACAGGCAGACAGTCTGGGAGTCTGCTTCTTTTTCGAAAATGTCAATATCGACATTTTCAGACATCTGGTTTGACATTTACGTTAGTCGATGTGTGAACCGACATGACTATTCGACTGTTACAGTCGACAAATTGATAGTAAACCATATATATATATATATATATATATATATATATATACATACATATATATATATATATATAACAACAAAACAAACAGAAAATAAGGCTGCTAATGGTTAGTACTGGAACGTATAAATAAAACTGAGAAACTAAAGTACAAAAACTACCACTGCATAAACCATAAACAAGTCACTTTAATAAAACACGTAAAAAACAATGTACATAAAAATAAGATAAGCACTTTCAAGTAAAATTCTTCATTAGATCTGTCTAACCTTAGATTCTGAGTTTATTAAACACACTCATAACCAATCAGCATCAATATGTAAATAAATGGAAAGATCAGTATTGGTCAGAATACATAATATAAACCAATCATTAAATACATCAGAAAAACACTCCCCATTGGCTGCCATAAATCAATCAATGTTCAAGGTCCCTGACATACTTATGTCAATGCTCAATAGAGCCATCATTGGTCAGTCAGATGATACTAGTCCAATCATGTTCTAAGGCTAAATGATGTACCTCATTGGTTGATGTCAGCAGGATGGGCAAATAAGAGATCAATAAGTTGCTCACACCTTCCCAAATAACAAATAGCTGTATCACAAAAAGATTTGGCTGTGAGCGAACTCATAGCCCAATGCAAAAACAAAATTACCAGAGAAACTGTATCATAAGAAAATAAAAATCAACATTGTCATGTATCTTTACTTCAAGGTGTTGCTGATTTGGGATTCTATGCTACAGAAATGTATATTTTGGGATTTCTTTATGTTAGGCACACATCAATATACTGAGTAATATATAATTAGTAACAAGAAATCTGATAATTAAATCCAAAAATACCATTTTAAATAGTGTAAAAATTACTAAGCGTGTACAAAAGTATAATGTAGTGGTAAAGGTAATTAGTTAAAAACATACTTTTTTAGTTGCGTCTGAGACTGTATCTCCAGAAAACAAGTCTATGACCCTGTGTGCCCATACCTTCACATAATTCTAGCACATTTATTAAACATTTTGCACTGTAAATTAAGCTTGAAAAGAGGCAATACTCACTATTCAGGTGTTAAAGTATTTCATTGGTACAACATTTCAGAGTTATCTGTCTAGATTCCACAGCAAACAGAATATTTCTACTCAAGTTTCTACGCATACTCCATAGGTTACCTGCGCTAGTTCTTTTCTGGGTCGCTACATCTTTTATTTGTAGGTCTGGATGGAAAGCAGTTGCTGATGTCAGCTCTGTTTGTTCAGAATGCTGTTTGCCAGTTTGCTGTGTCTGCATTCCATAGCTTTGTCACATTGCCAGTAGGTCCTGACAATTCTCGTTTAATAGCTGGTAAGCTAAGAATCAGCTTTTTGGTCAGTCGGAACATCGGTATTTCAGTTTCTGCAGCAAAAACATTCTCTTCAGCAATTTTTGGCAAATGATTTTAATGGCTGGAAAGCACAGAGCTATTTTCTCCTTTCCTCTCTCTGCCACTCATCATTCCTTGTCTATTGAGGCTTTTGTTTCATATGTACTCCACACTGACCAAAAGAATGATTTAGTTATTTGCAAGGGTTTGCAACAGTACTCAAGAGCAACAAGCAACCTACTCTCTATTTTTTCTGCTTTAAATTTATGACCTCAGCCTAAAATAAGTACTTGATTCCTTCTCTTTAGTTCCACACCTAAGGATTTAAAATACTGCTCAATCAAATGACATTTTCCTCCATATGTTTTTCTTTTTCTCAGACCATCTGATGAAGAGTTAGGTATATTGCAAAAGCATTTGCCTTTGTTTGTCATAAGTTTCTTGAGTGTGTTTTATTAAAGTGATTGTGTTTTAGCCGTGGTAGTCAAGCACTTGATTTTTTTTACAGTTAAATTTATTTTTAAGTGCCGTGCCTTTGCTGAGTTGGTCCCTGTTTTTCCTCCCACATTATTACAAGTACCTGGTATGTGTGAATGTTCGTACATAATTACAAGGGCCATTTTGCATTGTGTTTTATTATAATCTATGGGCATGGCTGAAAGTTTTTGCAGACCCGCACCGCTTGTGTTTGATAACAATATTGCAAAAAATTGGAGAGTGTTTGAGCAGAATATGATATTTTCATACAGGTTGCTTTTTTCTGACAAAGACACATATCCAAACACATTTATTATGCATAATTTAGGTGGTTTAGAGGCCATTGAAAGAGAACATCCATTTCTGTATCCCCAAAATGAATATTACAATGGAAAGACACTTATTTTATACAAAGGATCATAAGCCTAGTGAAACCTTCACAGCATATATAACTGACTTGAGAAACAAGACTAAAACATGCAGATTTGGTGATTTACAGGATGAGTTGATAAAAGACAAGCTTGTGTGTGGTGTTAATACTGACACAGTGAGAAAGATTTTGCTTGGAGACAGTGATTTAACATTGAATAAGGCCATTGAGATTTGTCAGATATACTAACTTACAGAAAAGCACACAAGTATGCTTACAAATGAGAACAGCAGTGGAAGGCAAAGTGACAAAGGTCATGTAAGTAGTACTCAGCACATGGTTGAAAGAAACTGGCCCAAGCACATGGCAGCTACTGCAGGTCTTGTAACAGTCCCTAGGAAACCCCAGAGTCTTTGCAGTACATTCCACAGCATGCTCAGTGAAGCATAAGGGTGAGTCACCAAAGTCAAAACATGTGCCCTCATCCAGCTTCATAGTTAACTGTCGTAATTGTGGTGGAAATCACAAACCCGAAAGAGAAAAGTGCTTAGCTTTTGGTTAGCAGTGTCATTCTTGCAATAAATGGAATCATTTGAAATGTTTTTGTAAATCAAATAAGGCACATTATTTTATTAAAAGAGGGCATTCCAAGAGGCAAATTAATCAATTAGAAAGCTGCAACCCTAAATTTTATGTTGGTGGTGTGTCTGTGCTTGGTGAAACAGTCAATGCAGTAGATTTGTGGGCAAAGAATGTGATATTTTGTACTGTTTGGATTAATGAGAGTCCCGTAGAGTTCAAAGTAGATACTGGCTCAAAGTGCAATCTTATGTCAGCAGAAACATTTGCTAGAGTAAACGCTACAGAATAACTTGATTTGAGAAAGTGCTTATGGTGGTGAAGAGGTTCAAACCAAAGGCTTAATAATGCTTTCATGTTATTCTGCTGGAAACAGCTATGACTTGCAATTTTTCATAGTCAAGAGACATGTGCAGTCATTATTAGGCTTCACAGACAGTTTGAAAATGGGACTGCTTTCACTTAATAAAGAAGTCCACCATGTAAGCCTACATGACAACAGTCCAAATTTCACCCAAACAATTTTTTCTGAGTATGCTGATATTTTTGCAGACAAACTAGGCAAACTACCATATGTATTCTATGAAGACAGACCCAGAGATCACCCAGTTATCAGACCAGCATGGAAAGTTCAAGTGGCTATGCAGAGCAGAGTCAAAGCCGAGCTAGACAGAATGGTGCAGCTAGGAGTAATTTGTCCAGTAGAATAACTTACTGAATAGGTAACCTCCATGTTGGTAGCTCATAAGAAAAGCTCAGGTGATATCAGAATATGTATTGATCTGACAGATCAGAACTAAGCATTAAAAAGGCCTCATCATCCAATTTGCACAGTTGAAGAAGTTGCTGCTCTCATGCCAAATACCACTGTTTTTTTCTGTCATAGATGCAAAGAGTTAATTTTGACAAATTTTGCTTGACCTAAAATCTTCATTGTTAACCACATTCGGTACGCCATTTGGAAGATACAGATTTCCGAAAATGCCATTTGGAATAAATTCCGCCAGTGAACTCATTTAGCGTGCGATGGAGCAAATTTATTCTGGCTATCCCTGTGCAAATTATAGTAGATGATATTTTACTAGGAGGCAATGGTGAAGACGAACATGATAAAAACCTCAAGAAAGTTCTGGAAAGAGCACATAAAGTGAATCTTAGCTGAATCCTCAGACATGGAAATTCAGGCTATGGGAATTTACTTATGTTGGTCACTTGTTTACCAGTTCAGGCTTACAACCAAATCCTTCAAAGCTAACATCAATTCTTGAGATGCCAGCTCCACAGAATGTCCAAGCCCTACAATGTTTTCTTGGCATGGTCAACTATCTAGGCAAGTTCATTCCAGATTTAAGCCAGCTTACAGCACCATTACGAGAGCTGACACAGAAAGATGTAATTTGGTAATGGTCAGAACAGCACCAAGGAGTATTTGATGCCCTGAAACAGAAAATTGCTATCCCACCAACTCTCAGCAACTATGATCTTCACAAACCAGTTACTGTTTCTTGTGATGCTTCAAAATTTTGTCTAGGTGCAGTCATTCTTCAAGAGGGTAGACCAGTAGCCTATACATCGAGAACTTTTACCCAGACCAAGATGCAGTATGCCCAGATTGAGAAAGAGCTTTTGGCAATTGTGTTTGCATGTTAGAAGTTTCATTATTATATTTATGGTCGATTTATCCAGATCGAAACTGATCACCAACCTTTAGTCACTACTTTCAGAAACCCTATGCATACAGCTCCAGCTAGACTGCAAAGCATGATGCTCAAATTGCAGAAGTACAATTTCAGTCTTGCCTACACAAAAGGCAAACTTCGTTATCTTGCTGATACTTTATCCAGATCACACAGAAAAATGATAGAACAGTATAACACTGAGCAACTTGATTTTGAGGTTGTGGAAGTGAAACATTTTTCTTCCACACATCTTGATGAGCTCAAAACTCCCACGGCTTCAGATCTATTTCTCCAGAAGCTAAACCTCTTTATCAGTTGAGGATGGCCTTCAAAGCAATGTTGTTTACCAGTAGAAGTGCAACCATATTTTCCATACAGAGATGAGATTTTGTCAGACAATGGTATCATCATGAAAGGTCCTAAGGTGATTGTTCTAAAGTCCCTGCAACAAGAGTACATTTAAGATCTTGCATGATGGCCGCCCAGGAATTGATTATACCAAAAGAAGGGTGAGAGGTCTAGTATTTTTGCCTTCTATGTCAATAGATATTGAGGAAGTACTTTCATCTTGTTCAATATGTAATAGTACAAGGTCGTATCAACATAAAGAGCCACTTCAATTAAGCCATATTCCTGAACTACCTTGGCCGACAGTAGCCGCAGATATCTTTGAGTGGAATGGTCAACATTATTTGGTGTTAGTAAACGCTTATT